>NW_015161440.1:5913-13631 GCF_001447785.1 Gekko japonicus
GGGGGGGGAAAGGTTTTTCCCCTAATTTTTCCGGTTTTTTTCCGGGCCTTCACATCACAAAGTAGAATGTTTGCTCACAAGACTCCACAGCTTAGAGGGAGCATTGCCCATCAGGGAAAGTGGTTTCCACCTTTGTCCACGTGGGGAGAGGGTGGCCCCCGGACGGCAGCTGTCGTGGGCCTAACCTCCTCCGCGATGTTGTCTTTTCAGGACGAGTTGTCCCACATCAACGCCCGGCTGAACATGGGGATCTTGGGCTGTGAGTATCCCGCTGCGTCTCTCTCCCGTCCTGAACCAGCTGGCTGAACAGGACCGTGGTCGTCTTAAGTTGCTAAATCACGGGCAGTTATCTGTGCTTTTTATTTTAACTTGCTGAGTTCTGGCCCACCTGCTCGGAAGACGTTATTGTCCGGAGAGCTGGGCAGGCTCTGCACCGTCTAGTAAGGGCAAGGTCTGATGCTGAAGAAGAGACCAAAGAGGTAAAACGAGGTGGTTTCATTGGAGAGCCAGAAATTACTGAATGCACACTGGGCGGTTTCACACGGTTCTTTTATCACTTGCACCCGAAAGAGCAGCGCCTCGGGTTGAGAACAGGTTTGCTCCTCTGCTGTGCTGTGCTGTAGTGCAAACGCAAATGATGGAACTCTCTTCGTAATCCTATGCAAGAGCATCTACTTACTGGGGGCGTAGCTGCCGTCCCATCAAAATGTGTGTGCTGTTAGAGCCGCAGACATTGCTGCCTGAAAAGCAGATCGGTGTAGAGGCCAATCTGACTGCGCTGATCCATGGTTTTGTGATCTCGCAGATAGATTGCTCTCATGCGTTCTACAGTGGGCTCTCCTGGAGGACAACCTGAAAACCACAGGTGGCCCAGAATTTTGGCATCCTGTTCCTTTCAGAGCCCAACCTCAGGCCTTGGCTTTTAAAAGGATATAAATTGCAGGCTTCTTTTGGGGGGCAGGGTGCATGTGGCGGTTCAGTCTGTCGATTTTGACTTGTGCTGGCTTAATTGTGGATTGTGGCATCTTCAGGTGTGAAGAAGGGCAAAAACACAGGCATTTTAAATAAATGTTTTAAATAAATACTTTAAATAAGTGCTACCCAGTGGTGACTTTGAATAGAAGTGTTCTGCTGTGAAGGATACTGGTTCAGTGGACGTCTTTTCATTTGTTCCTGGTTTGGCTTTCATTTTGGCTTTCTTCCTGGTGAGCGAGCATTGTGAAACGCCAAAGACTGCATGCGGTTGCAATCCCACCCCAGTTGGTCCCTTGAAAGGGTTTGGTGCACTTGGTGGCTCAGTGGTTAAGATGCTGAACTGCAGACCAGAAGGCCGGTAGTTCGGCAGTTCGAGACCTGAGTGCCGCGTGACGGAGTGAGCTCCCGTCTCTGGCCCCAGCTCCTGTCAACTGTTGTTTGAAAGCAAGGAATTGCAAGTAGATAAACAGGTACCACTTCAGTGGGAAGGTAACGGCGTTCCGTGCGCCTCGGCGTTTAGTCATGCCGGCCACATGACCACGGAAACGTCTTCGGACAGCGCTGGCTCTTCAGCTTGGAAATGGAGATGAGCACTGCCCCCTAGAGTCGGATTCAACTGGCTTTCGAGCAAGGGAAACCTTTACCTTACTTTGCATATCCCCTTGAACTCACATAGAGTTGTTAATTTATCCCATCCGGGGATGCGAGGGGTACAAGACGCGTTCTGGACAGCCAGGCTGGTAGCCCAGGGGAGAAGCCGTGGTGCATGTTAGGAAATGTAGTCCTGGGGTCCCAGAGGCCAGATTTAAGTTGCAAGCAGGACCTCTGAGGTTGGCTCTCTGGGAAGTGTTGCCTCTGATTTGTAGGGCCTGGAAAACACATGGAGCCACGTGGTGTTGGGAAGGGAGGGTTTCGACCATAGCTAGAGCAGCTTGGAACAAGCTCAGTCTCTGCCAAGGACTGCCGGTGCTTATTGTCAAAGGCCACAGCACAGCTGGTAACCCCTACTCTGTGCAAAGGCTGATGGGAGCTGGGGGGGGGGCAGTGTGGAGCATCCGTTCTCTAGGAATAGCAGCGTCAGGTGCTTCCAGCGGGAACAGGATTGCCTTTAACAGCAAGGGAGCTGAACAGAAGGCAGCTGTTGAACAGAGACTGAGCAACCATGGACGGGCTGAACAGAAGGCAGCTGTTGAACAGAGCAACAACGGACAGTCATGGCGTCTGTAGGAAGAAGGACACGCGACAGAGAAAGTGTGTTTGGAAAGAGGTGCATCGTCAAGGGGTTTCCGTGCAGAGGCCTGCAGCCTCTGAGCCGCTGTGGGGGGGCTGTGGGGGACAACCCTGGAGGTCCCAGAGCAGCCTCTTGCTTGCAGCTGCGGGGGGTGGTGTCTTGGCAGTAAAAGAGAACATAGAAGTAGTGGACCAACATGAGACTTGGAGGTATGTGGTGATCGCTGCATATGCATTCCACAGAAAGGGCAGGAAAGGACTGTAGATTACAGAGACCACAGGGGATAATACGTCTGAAAACTTAACAGGAATACAGTCCTCCACGGGATGGCTGTGAGTGGAAATACGTGGTCGATGCTGTGTGGGTGCCATTGCTCCCTCTAAGCTGAGTGAGTGTGAGCTAGCTCACAGCTTCTTAGCTTCCGGCTCACGCATTCTTTTTTGTCTCCGCTCAGGAAGGAGGGCTCCAGAGCAAACTAATTTATGCAGCAGCCCAAACGCTTGCTCACAGCATTCACGCCAGGAGCTCACAAAGCAGGATTTTTGCTCCTGAGACTCCACAGCTTAGAAGAGAGCCTTGGTGGGTGCACAGGATCAGGCGCAAGGCGGACGTTGGGTGGAACCTGTTGGGAACCAAGGCCACTGTGCGGTCTGATTCAGGGCCTGTGCACCTGGGGCAAGCCCAGCACCCCACAAGGCGTATCCAAAGAGAAGCTGTTCAGGATATTAGGGGACCCATTACTGGAAAAGGAGGAACTGCGGTGGCTCAAGTGGTTAAGACACTGAACTGCAGGCTGTGGAAGGTTGGTAGTTCAACAGTTCGAGACCCGGGTGTGCCGCATGACGGAGTGAGCTCCCATCTCTAGTTCCAGCTCCTGTCAACCTAGCAGTTCGAAAGCAAGAAATTGCAAGTAGATAAATAGGGACCACTTCGGTGGGAAGGGAACAGCGTTCCGTGCGGCTTGGTGTTTAGTCATGCCGGCCACATGACCACGGAAACGTCTTTGGGCAGCGCTGGCTCTTCGGCTTTGAAACGGAGATGAGCACTGCAACCCTAGAGTCGGACTCGACTGGCTTTCGAGCAAGGGAACCTTTGCCTTTACTTTACTTACTGGGAAAGGGCAGGAGACGCCAGGAGGTGCTTGCAGCTAGATTCAAGTGCGGGAACGCAAAGGGAGCTGTGACTCTCTCCAGGGCTCATTCCCTGAAAATCTTGTTGACTTCTGAGTCGCGGCCGGAGTCGAATCGAACTCTTGCCCTGCAGAGCAACACAGCCACCCTCTGAGACTGTCGGTTTTTGAAAGTGGAAGCTGATATTCTGGATAAGGAGAGGGAGGGCTCGCTTGCATTCACGAGCGGAGGGCAGGGAAGCGAGTATAAGAGAGCTTCCTTTCCAAAAGCGATTATTCTCCAGGCTAGTATAAGAGAGCTTCCTTTCCAAAAGCGATTCAGGTTTTCGACCTGACCTGGCTAGCCCAGGCAAGCCCGATCTAGTCAGGTCTCGGAAGCGAAGCAGGGTCAACTCCGGCAAGTACTTGGACGGGAGACCTCCTTGGAACACCAGCAGTCGGGAGGCAGGGGCAGGCCTCATTCAGCCGCCTTTCTGAATATTCTCCAGGCCTCCAGTAGGGGTCACTCCCCAGAGGTCGCCATGGCTTCCGGGAGTACACACACACACAAACACACATTTTTTAAAAAAATTCAATTTTTAAAAACGATTCAGGTTTTTCTGGAGCCGCGCTTCTGTCTGTTGTGCTGAGAGGGGTCCTGGTGATGAAATCTTCCGGGTGCCTCGTCCGGCGTTCTGCGAGAGGAGCGTTGCCGGCTGGGCCCGACTGCTGCTCTCACACCGCTGTGCCTCTCCCCCCCTGCCCCTCTTCCTTTCTGCAGCCTATGATCCCCAGCAGATCTTTAAGTGCAAGGGCACCTTTGTCGGTCACCAGGGCCCTGTCTGGTGCCTCTGCGTCTACTCCATCGGGGACCTGCTCTTCAGCGGCTCTTCTGACAAAACCATCAAGGTGAGGGGGCCCGGCGTTTCTAAACCGGCGGCTTGGCGTTTGCGGCGCTTGGGGCAGGTTTCTCCCCCCCCAAAAAAAAACGTTTGCAGACAGCTTCTTCTTAGTCAACAGCTGAGCGAGAGCTCTGCTCCTTCGAAAGAAGTAGTCCCAATGTCAGCGTGCCCCCCGATGCCAGTTACAGTGATGCCTCATTGGCCGGCATAATCTGTATTCCCACCAGGGGCACAAACAGCACCTGCGGTGAGCCTTATGCTCGGCTTTTAACGGAAATGTTGTTCTGCTCTGGCAGAAACAAATCCCAAAGGAGGCCGGGGCTGCTGCTTCCTGTGGGGGGGACAGTTGCGGTGAGCCCCGGCTGGCTCTGAAGCTGTCGCGGGGACCCCCAGTGAGGGCTGAACCCCATAGTTTTGGAGGGGCGGCCTCTCCAATGCTTCTGGCCTGCGGGCTCCTCTGGTCTCGGAGATTTACTATGCCACATAATGTGGGGATGACCCGGTCGCTGGCTGGGTCTCCAGTTGCCTGTCCTCCTGTACGTCCAGAGAGTAGGCCCTTCCGCCTGTTCTCAAGTTTGGCGTAGTGGTGAGGAGCGCAGACTCTAATTCGGGAAAACCAGGTTTGATTCCCCACTCCTCCACATGCAGCTGCTGGTGTGACCTTGGGTCAGTCACAAGTTATCTCAGAGCTGTTCTCTCCGGAGCAGTCCTCGAGAGAGAGCTCTCTCAGCCCCACCTACCCCACAGGGTGTCTGTTGTGGGGAGGGGAAGGAGATTGTAAGCCACTCCGAGTGAAGGTCGAGATATAAATCCAATCTCTCTCTTCTTCAATTTAGTGCAGTGGTTAGGAGCACGGCCTCTAATCTGGGAGAACCAGGTTTGATTCCCCACTCCTCCTCCACATGCAGCTGCTGGTGGGACCTTGGGCCAGTCTCAAGTTCTCTCGGAGTTGTTCTCTCAGAGCAGTCCTCGAAAGAGCTCTCTCAGCCCTGCCTACCTCACAGGGTGTCTGTTGTGGGGAGGGGAAGGGAAAGGAGTTTTTAAGCCGCTCTGAGACTCCTTCGGGTAGTGAAGGGCCATGGGGTATAAATCCAATCTGTTCTTCAAGTGGTGAGGAACAGCCCCAATGCCTCCATGATGAAGATGTCCTTGTTGAATCGCCAGTCCATCCTGTCCCGGTAGCTCTAGGCAGCCCCTCGTAGGCTTCACGGTTCCTCTGAAATCTTCTCGGGCTTCTCTTCGCAGAGGGGGCAAAGGCCACAAGCTGAATGCGTTCCCCTTCTGAGCTGAGCTCTCCGAGGACTGGGGAGGGGGCCGTGGCTCAGTGGAAGAGTCTCTGCTTGGCATGCAGAAGGTCCCAGGTTCAATCCCCGGCAGCATCTCCAGTTAAAAAGGACCAGGCAGGAGGTGGTGGGAAAGACCCCGGCCTGAGACCCTGGAGAGCTGTCAAGAGGGGCCGTGGCTCAGTGGCAGAGCCTCTGCTTGGCAGGCAGAAGGTCCCAGGTTCAGCCCCAGCAGCATCTCCAGTTAAAAGGGACCAGGCAGGAGGTGATGGGAAAGACCCCGGCCTGAGACCCTGGAGATCTGTCAAGAGGGGCTGTGGCACAGTGGAAGAGCCTCTGCTTGGCAGGCAGAAGGTCCCAGGTTCTGTCCCCAGCAGCACCTCCAGTAGCAGGAGGTGATGGGAAAGACCTCCGCCTGAGACCCTGGAGAGCTGTAAAGAGGGGCTGTGGCTCAGTGGCTGAGCCTCTGCTTGGCAGGCAGAAGGTCCCAGGTTCAGTCCCCGGCAGCATCTCCAGTTAAAAAGGACCAGGCAGGAGGTGATGGGAAAGACCTCCGCCTGTCGGAGTAGACAAGAGTGACCTTGATGCACCAAGAGGGTCTGGTCTAGTATAAGGCAGCTTCATGGGTCCCTGTGCAAGTTGACTCCCGTCCGCCCAGCGGCTACAGAGAGCTCTTGGGAGTGGTGGTGGTGGGGGAGGCATCCTGAACGACGGTCCGGTAAAGGAGGCAGGGCTGGAATGCACCAATCCCTGCTCTGGAAGGGCTTTGAAAACTCTTGTGGTTGCAGGCCTTGTTGCGGGCTGAGTCCCCTGTGCACAAGGAGAGGGGAGGGCTGAAGCACAGCTGTGGCAGTGTGCAAACACCCCCCCCCCCATACAAACACTCTAGACTGGCCCTGCCCTTGTCCTTCGGCCTATTCTGCCGCCTCTACCCAGGAGCCGTAGTGAGAATCGCAGGGGCTTGCAGTTCTTTGTTCTGCATCTCTGAGGACACCTGCCCATCCGTTTCCCGTCCCGTGCATTTTCCCCCCACTGCCTGCCTGAAAGACGGGGAAAGCAGGTGCGCGGCTGCTCTTCCCGTCTTTCAGGCCGAGGGAAGCCAGCCCGGCTGTTTCCTGCGCTGGCCTCCCGAGGGGCTTCCTGGCCCGCCCTCCGGGCATTCTGGAGCACCACCCCCTGACCCTCCTGTTTCCTCCTAGGTGTGGGATACCTGTACCACGTACAAGTGCCAAAAGACCTTGGAAGGCCACGACGGGATTGTCCTGGCGCTCTGCATCCAGGGGTGAGTCAGAAGCTGCCCCGCCACCCGCTCCCTGCTCCTGGGGCACGGCGGGGTGGGAGAGCCCTGCCTGAGAGTATTTTCTTGCTGCGTCGGTCCAGCGACACCCTGAAGCATACAGGGCATAAAGATCCTGAGCCAGGTTGCTGCCGCCGCCATTTCACAGCCAGTAAACTGAGCCGCACTGACCGTCTTGCGTCTGGGCAAGCTGACTTCTGTGCCGAGGAAGGAACCGTGTGGCATGCGTACTTACCAAGCAGGCGTGCACGAGTTCTCACTGTGCATAGTACTGTCTCGCTGTTCCCTGGAAGGCCAGATAATGAAACTGAAGCTCAAAGACTTTGGCCACCCAATGAGAAGGGAGCACTCACTGGAGAAGACCCTGATGCTGGGAAAGACTGAAGGTCAAAGAAGACGGGGACGGCAAAGGATGAGATGGTTAGACAGTGTCATCGATGCAACGGACATGAAGCTGAGCCAACTTCAGAAGACGGCGGAAGACAGGAAGGCCTGGCGTGACCTGGTCCATGGGGTCGCGGAGAGTCGGACTCGACTGTGCGACTGAACAACAACACAGAGGGGCCAGGGGGGACACACACACCCCTCTCGCAGGGCCCACACCGGTGGTCTTAACTTGCCACCCCTCTGGCACCTGAACCTTGAGCAGGCAGCTCAACACACCTAGAAACTTAGTTTTAAAGCTCCGGTTTTCAGGAGCGGGACTTGATCCGTGTTTACCTGACTGCCCACAGGACTGCAGCGTGGCCTTGGCCCAGCCTGGCCAACAGCCCCCCTCGTTGCCGTTTCCTGTCTGGGCGGCCCTTCTTGCTGGCTCCCTGCCTCCCCGGCTGCCTGCTCTTGTTTCCCAAGTGTTGGGGGAATTGAAGGTCCAGGAGCTTTTCCTAGGAAGGCCATCCTGGCTCGACAAGGGGAGGAGGGT
>NW_015161440.1:13849-16198 GCF_001447785.1 Gekko japonicus
ACCCCCCCCCCCCAATTAGGTGGGCTCCCGCGCATGGGATTCAGGAAGGCTTCTAACGATAGCGAAAGCTGGGAATCAGAACGATCCCACGAAAGGTAGACACTACACTCCTCCAGTTTGACCTTATAGATAAGCGTTGCAGCTGGTAAGCAATTAAGCGCATAGAAAGGAATGCATAACAATTACAGAGTCTCTTCCCCACTCATGGCTGCATAGCTGACAAACTGCTTGTTGGAAGCAAACCACACCGCGCAAATTTTCAAGCAAGTGGCAGTTTCAGTATCCATCGTCCAGAAGGGAACAGGCAAACCAAAACTTATAGACAAACAGCGCACTTATTATTCATTTTGGAATTCTGATCTGTTTAGGGATGCATTCCGGCCGCTCTGACAAGGGAAAGGCCACCCTGACGGTTTGGTGTCGTGGTGAAGTGCACGGTCTCTAATCTGGGAGACCCGGGTTTGATTCCCCACTCCTCCACTTTCAGCTGCTGGATGACCTTGGCCAAACCGTAGTTCTGACAAGAGCTGTTCTCTCAGGAGCAGTCCTCGAAAGAGCTCTTGACCTTATAGATAAGCGTTGCAGCTGGTAAGCAATTAAGCGCATAGAAAGGAATGCATAACAATTACAGAGTCTCTTCCCCACTCATGGCTGCATAGCTGACAAACTGCTTGTTGAAAGCAAACCACACCGCACAAATTTTCAAGCAAGTGGCAGTTTCAGTATTCATCGTCCAGAAGGGAACAGACAAACCAAAACTTATAAATGAACAGCGTACTTATTATTCATTTTGGAATTCTGATCTATTTAGGGATGCATTCCGGCCGCTCTGACAAGGGAAAGGCCACTCCGACAGTCTGGTGTAGTGGTTAAGTGCGCGGACTCTAATCTGGGAGACCCGGGTTTGATTCCCCACTCCTCCACATGCAGCTGCTGGATGACCTTGGCCAAACCATAGTTCTGACAAGAGCTGTTCTCTCAGGAGCAGTCCTCGAAAGAGCTCTCTCAGCCCCGCCTACCTCACAGGGGGTCTGTTGTGGGGAGGGGAAGGGAAAGGAGTTTGTAAGCCGCTCTGAGACTCCGAGTGAAGGGTGGGGTATAAATCCAGTCTCTTCTTCTTCTTCTAAATCACGGTGTTGGCAGGGGGCCCTTAGCATCACACCGGTGTTAAAATACCAGAATAGCGGTCCAGAATAGCGGTCAGTCCAGAAATCGGATGGTCCTGACGAAACCCAGACCCCCTCCCTTTTCTGACCAGAAGACTCTGACCAGAGTCATTGTATTACTAGGTTAAAAACACCCTCCCTGTCAAGGCAGGCGCTTGGAGCCACAGGTCCTCCTATCTAGATGTTTCGGGTTCGAGGCTGGAACTCAGAGATGTAAGCGGTTCTTTTAGGGCAGGGTGCATGCTGCAGAGCCTACTGCATACATAAGAACATAAGAGAAGCCAGTGTTGGATCAGGCCAAGGGCCCATCGAGTCCAACACTTGGTGTCACGCAGTGGCCAAAGATATTGATGCCACATTGTCCCTGACAAGGCAATTTTTTGCACTCTTAGGACCTAAACTGGAAGGCACATATTATTTCCAGTATATTCAACTTCTTCTGACACAAGGCCAGATCTACTTGTAGCCCCAAATAGAAACTTTTTGGTGCGTCATTCAATTCCATATTGGAACGTTCCAACTTTGGCCCCATTTTATTTAGTTTATTAATTGTTAACTGCCTTACATGTGTTTCAGGGACTCTGTTGCTTGTTGTATTTTGCACTATTTGACCTCTGAAGAAGGCTCCTGTGAGCCAAAACACATCAGGTCATACACTGTCCTTTTTGGGCGTATTTGTAACTTTGAACATTTTATGAGGCTTTATTTGGGCCCCTACTAGGTTTTTATATGTCTTTGTTGTAAACACTCTTTTGTACACTTAGTTAGTTTTTAACTTTTGGCCCTCAATAAGCCATCAGGGAACTCACCAGTGGGGCCAGGACACTAGAAGCCCTCCCACTGTCATCCCCCCCCCCCAAGCACCAAGAAATACAGAGCATCCTTTGCCCCAGACCACGAGTTCCTATCTATCCCTGGTGGCTAATAGCCACGGATGGACCTCTGCTCCATACGTTTATCCAATTCCCTCGTGAAGCCGTCCATGCCTGTAGCCACCGCCACCTCCTCCTTGTCAGCTATGCTGCCATGGGCGTTGGGGAGTTTCTTCTGTGTCTTGTTACTTGCTATTGCATTCCTATCCCTGCTGTTCTGCTTTAGATGAAACACTTATCTCCACAGATGTGCAGGAGGCGTATGTGTTGTCTGGAGCTTTTCTCTCTACCGTGAGAGATTCCTAATTCCC
>NW_015161440.1:16660-35023 GCF_001447785.1 Gekko japonicus
CTGCTGGGTGTGGCCAACTTGGGAGCCAGCCGGAACTCCGTTCCTGTGCGTTCCTGCCCAAAAATAGCCCTGAATAAAAGTATAACCATTCTTGAATGTGTGTACCTTGTTGTTAGCTGTGGGTTCTGACACTCCTGTGGCAGGGAGTTCCATGTGTTATGGAAGAGAACGAAACGAAAAGGCCTCGACCAGTTCAGTTCAGACTGTCGTACAGAACTGCCCCGTCTCACTTATAATCCTGCCACACCAGAGCTGCTGCCCTGAAGGTCTCTCCTCGCTCTTTCCGCAGGAACAAGCTGTACAGCGGCTCTGCGGACTGCACCATCATCGTAAGTTGGCCGGTTTCTGTTCGGCAGCGGGCCTCCCCCTCTGCGCCGCAGAGAGACTGTCGAGGAATTTCGACATGGTGTCCTCTCCCCCTCTCTCCCCTCGCAGGTCTGGGACATTCAAAACTTGCAGAAGGTGAACACCATCCGCGCCCACGACAACCCAGTGTGCACACTGGTCTCCTCACACAACATGCTGTTCAGCGGCTCCCTGAAAGGGGGGGGGGGGGGGGATGGAGTCTTCAGTCCCCACTGGCTTCCCACCTGGCAAATCTGGCCTTTCAGTCCCCACTGGTTTCCCCGGCCGGTTCCTGCAGTACTTTCTAATCTAATGGCCTAAGCTAAATGCTGTGTGCTTTTTTAATGATAAATATTCAAATATCAAGTCTAAGTGGGGTTTTTTTGGTTTTGTACTATGAACCATTCATAAGTATCCTAATATCCAATTTTCTATTGTTTCATACATTCACAGTGGGGGAAAAAGACAATAACATAAACCAATCACAAGATAAGAAGCTCTTGGATTACAAGACGGGGGTGGATATCTGCAAAGTCACCGAAGTGGAAAAAGGTCCCTTTTAAGCAATGGTATCAATATAGAAATAGGAGCTGCGGTGGCTCAAGTGGTTAAGACAGAGGCTGAAAAACTGTGAGCTAGCTCACACTAGGAGCTGTGGTGACTCAAGTGGTTAAGACGCTGAACTGCAGGCTGTGGAAGGTCGGTAGTTCAGCAGTTCGAGACCCGAGTGTGCCGCATGACGGAGTGAGCTCCCATCTCTAGTTCCAGCTCCTGCCAACCTAGCACTTCGAAAGCAAGAAATTGCAAGTAGATAAATAGGGACCCCTTCGGTGGGAAGGTAACAGCGTTCTGTGCGACTTGGTGTTTAGTCATGCCGGCCACATGACCACGGAAATGTCTTCGGACAGCGCTGGCTCTTCGGTTTGGAAACGGAGATGAGCACCGCAACCCTAGAGTTGGATTCGACTGGCTTTCGAGCAAGGGAACCTTTACCTTATCAATACAGACCTTGAACCAGAGCAATATTGTCAAAAGCCGTGGAACGTCCACTGTGTGACGAAATGAGCTTGGTAAGGCTTAAGAACGCCACAATATGTCCACTCTGTGAATTAAACAACTACTCTCCAAATTGAACCACTGCTAACGCAGATCCCAGGTATCTCCAGACAGGTGTGGCAACCCTTAAACTCTGTGAATTGAACTACTGCTAACGCAGATCCCAGGTAGTCTCAGGCGTTTTGTTTCTTCATCAGAGAATATCATTCATGCAGTCTTCCTTTGACCATTCTATACTGGAGCTTATATCATTAAACATCAAAAACTGTTTACACCTCTGAGGAGCAACAGAGGTTCAAAAACCCGTGAGGAATAGTCTCAAACTCTAAAGCTCTTTCACTTTGGAGGCTTTGTAAATACACACGCCAGTCCTGTAATCTGTGAGCTCTCTGTCTTGTGATTGGTTTATGTTATTTTTTCCCCCATTGCATATGTATGAAAATAATAGAACATTGGATATCAGGATACTTATGAATATTTCATAATACAAAACCCCCCACTTAGACTTGATATTTGAACATGTATTGTTACAAAAGCATACAGCATTTAGTTTAGGCTATTAGATTAGATTTCCCCAGTACGGCTGCCGGTCTTTCTGTCTTCACCCTCTGACCGCAGACAGCAGTTTTTGGATTTGTCGAATGCCTGCCACTGTTTTTACCCCAGGCCTTTCCCTTCTTCTCCCTACCCTTCCACGCCCTTGGTCTGTTTGGCCCACAGATCGAGCAACACCCCCCCCCAATGTTCCCTCTAAGCTGTGGAGCCCTGTGAGCAAAAATTCTACTTTGTGAGCTGCTGGCATTAAAGTTGCGAGCGGGTGATTTGGCCACTGCATAAATTAGTCTGCTCTGGAGCCATCCCTTCCTGTGCTAAGACAAAAATGTGTGAGCCAGAGGCTGAAAAACTGTGAGCTAGCTCACACTAGGAGCTGTGGTGACTCAAGTGGTTAAGACGCTGAACTGCAGGCTGTGGAAGGTCGGTAGTTCAGCAGTTCGAGACCCGAGTGTGCCGCATGACGGAGTGAGCTCCCATCTCTAGTTCCAGCTCCTGCCAACCTAGCAGTTCGAAAGCAAGAAATTGCAAGTAGATAAATAGGGACCACTTCGGTGGGAAGGTAACAGCGTTCCGTGCGGCTTGGTGTTTAGTCATGCCGGCCACATGACCACAGAAACGTCTTCGGACAGTGCTGGCTCTTCGGCTTTGAAACGGAGATGAGCACCGCAACCCTAGAGTCGGACTCGACTGGCTTTCGAGCAAGGGGAACCTTTACCTTTACCTTTTTAGCTCACACTAACTCAGCTTAGAGGGAACACTGCCCCCCCCCCCGATTCTACCATGTTGCCATTCATTTCCCCAGTTCAAAGCAACGGGGACGGGGGGACGGGCTTAGAACGTGAGAAGAACCCTGGTGAATTGGACTACTGAGAGGGGTCCATCTAGTCCAGCCTCCTGTCTCACACGGGGCCAGCCAATCCCTCTGGAGGTTTAACAACAGGGCCTAGAGGCTGACGCTGAGGCCTTCCTCTGACGCTGCCTCCTGGGACTGGGATTCGGAGGCTGACTGCCCCTGAATGTGGAGGTTCCCTTTAGTTACTCTAGCTAGTAGCCACTGATAGACCTGTTCTCCACGAATGCCTGTGGCCATCGCTGCATCCTCTGGCAGCGAATTCCACATTTTAATCTCCCCTCGAGTACAGGAGTATTTATTTTTGTCTGTCCTGAACCTACTGGTATTTTGGGTGAGGAAAGAAAAGCGTCCCTTGCCTACTCTTCCTGCCCCGTTTGTTCTGTGTGTGCAGCATGGCTCAGTAGCTTGAGACAGCTGCAGCTGTCTTCTCTGCGGCGTCCTGAAGGACACTGTAATGATTTCATGTTTAACTGTGTGTGTGTGTGTGTGTTTAAAGGTTTGGTTGCATGGCGATGAGAGATAGTCTAGGGTGGTTGAAACAGGCAAGTGGTGTGATTGGTGATTGGCAGAAAGGGGGAGGGGTTTTGGAAGTGATGCTGTGTGGATGATATTTATGTCTGTCAAGAGTGACAGTTAGAGTTGGGACAGTTGAAAAAGACAGTTGTTAAGTCAGTTAAGTTCTGTCTCTGAGAGAAGGAGACACATCCCTGTGTGGGATAATTTGGTTCTGTGTATGAAAAGAGTGAAGCAGTCTTGTATGATATAAGAGTTCTGAGTTAAATATTTGTGTGTGAAAGGAGAGACATTCAGTTCTGTGTTATAGGAGTTATAAGCTGAAAGCTGAGAGTCTAGGAAACAGTAAAGGTTATATGGACTTGAAGGAAAAGTGTTACTAAGTTACCTATGAAAAATCCCTGTCAGTAGGGAGCAAACTGTGTGTTATACCTACTTTACTAGTTACATGGTTCTACCCTCGTATTTATGCTTTATTTAAATAAATCCTATTTCATTCAAGTATACCAGCTCTGAAATAAATACATCCTGAGGAACACAAAGTCCCTTGAAAGCCTAAAGACCCGACCTACCTACCCAGTAGAAAAAAATATTATATTATAAAGGTTTGGAAAGCCTTAAAATTTCCTGGTGGCAGCCGGATATACAGAGTAAAACAAAACAGAAAGAACATTTTAAAGTAAAACCAGACCTCCCCAGTTAAGGGGTCGTCACAGACACGCTGTGCTATAACCTGACCTCGGGTTCACCCGTGCATACCTCTGCCCACCTTTGAACGGGAGGCTTCTAACAGAGGTCCTCATGCCCCTGTTGAAGGCACGCCCGGTTATTCCTTCCTCCAGGTCTGGGATATCGTGGGCACGGAGCTGAAGCTGAAGAAGGAGCTGACAGGCCTTAACCACTGGGTCCGGGCGCTCGTGGCGTCCCAGAATTACCTGTACAGCGGGTCCTACCAAACCATCAAGGTCTGTATGTTCCTGGTTCCTCCCTCCGGCCTTCGACTGTCCGGAGCCACGTACCAAAGGATGGCAAAAGCCTCTCTGGGAATTGCCCTCTCACCTTCTGCTTTTGCCGCCTAGATCTGGGACATCCGGAACCTGGAGTGCGTGCACGTCCTGCAGACCTCGGGTGGGAGCGTCTACTCCATCGCGGTCACCAACCACCACATCGTCTGCGGCACCTATGAGAATCTCATTCACGTAAGGGAGGGCGAGGCGCGAGGGCGCCGCCTCGGGCGTTGACCGTCTCGCAGACAGCCAGGGGTTTTCCAGCGGCCATCGGGAGTCCCTCGCTGTGTTCTCTTCTCAGCAGACCTGAGGAGGAGCTGCTGGGAGAGCCGGCGTGTTCAGAAGTTGACACTTATAGAATCATAGAGTTGGGAGGGGCCTCCAGGGTCATCTAGTCCGACTCCCTGCACAATGCAGGGAATTCACAAATACCTCCCCCCCACACCCCAAACCACACCCAGTGACGCCTGTTCCATGCCCAGAAGATGGCAAAAGACCTCCAAGATTTCCAGCCAAAGTGGCCTGGAGAAAAATTGCTTCCTGGTTCCAAAGTGGCGATCAACATTTCCCTGGGTGTGCTAGAAAGGGCCACAAGCAGTGCTGCCTCTAAGCTGTGGAGTCCTGTGAGCAAAAATTCTACTTTGTGAGCTACTGGCGTTGAGGTTGTGAGCGAGCGATTTGGCTGCTGCATGAATTACTTTGCTCTGGAGCCCTCCTTCCTGAGCTGAGGCAAAAGTCTGAGCTGGAGGCTAAAAAACTGAGCTAGCTCACACTAACTCAGCTTAGAGGGAACACTGGGCACAAGAACTAAGCCCTGAGGCCACCCTTCTGGCCCTCCCTTCTCGTGATCTGCCCAAGTCCACAGAATCCGCATTGCTGTCAGATGGCCACCTAGCCTCTGTTTGAAAACCTCCGAAGAAGGAGAGCCCACCCCCTCCTCCCGAGGAAGCCTGTTCCCCCAAGGGACCGCTCTAGCAGTCAGGAAGTTCCTCCTAACATTTGGCCGTGCTTGATCCGTGCGTCCTTTTCTTGCAGGTGTGGGACATCGAATCCAAGGAGCAGGTGCGCACGCTGACGGGACACGTGGGCACCGTGTACGCCCTGGCCGTCATCTCCACGCCTGACCAAACCAAAGTCTTCAGCGCTTCGTACGACCGATCCCTGCGGGTACGGGGGGCCTCCTTATCCAAGGGACAGGGGGCGGGGGGGTGGAAGGCTGCGTGGGAGAGGAAGAAGCTTAGGCGCTGTTCTGAGGACGCGGGGCGAATATTCATCCTTCCTGTCTGGTTGGCGTATGGAAGTGTCCCCCAGCTGAGGATTGGCCTGTTTCGGGAGGGGCAGCAAAGGCTTAGGCACATGACCCCACCTCCCCCTGCAGTTGTTCAGTTGCAGTTTTCTCCGGTTCACACGGGGCAGGGGAGCAAGGGGCCAGGCCTGCCGACTCCACGACCCGGTGCCCCAAAGGGCAAGCCCGATTTGGGTGTGCCGAGAAGCCAAGCCCGAAGCCCTCAGTTCAGCCCCTTCGGGAGCACCGGACGCGTCGGGAAACGGCGTTGTGCTTTGGGAAGTCACCCAGGTGTCGAGGACGGGGCCGTATTTACCGATGGCCAAGCAGATCCTCGCCTGGGGCCTCCAGAACCATCCCAGGGAGGTCCTGTGCAAAAATTGTCCCCAAGGTGATTCTCGTGGGTGAATGTTATAGAAAACCCGGGGGCCTAGAAAGAGTTGCCTTGACTTGGGTGGCCCAGGCAAGCCCGATCTCGTCAGGTCTCGGAAGCCAAGCAGGGTCAGCCCCGGTTGGCACTCGGATGGGAGGCCACCGAGGAAGTCCGGGGTTGCTACGCAGAGGCAGGCAAAATGGCAAAACACCTCTGAAGGCCTCTCGCCTTGAGAACCTGTTGTTAAACATTAGATTCCATGTCAAAAATGAAGTCAAACGAGGAGGAAGTTCTTGTATTTTATTGTAATGAAATATGGGAAACAGTTAGGCCAAAGGACCCATCAAAACTGACGGCTTTCTTCTCAGCATAATCAGGAAACAGGCCTCAATCAATAGGAAAACAATTAGACCAAATAGTTAACCAGAAATTGACAACTTTCTTCTTTTTCTTCATCTTCTTCTTGAGCATATTCTGAACACATTCAGGAAATACATGATATTTTATACATGGACTGACATCATCATCATGGGAATAATATTCAAAAGGCATAATTGGTTACAAAAACTTAAACAACATTTACATTAAAATCTCCTTATTGGTCAAATGTAAGAAAGGTGTGTCTATGCAATGGCGTCACATATTTGCTTGACGTGACCTAAGGCATATCGGCTAAAGCTTGTTCTTCCCCAAACAAAAGTATTCATTACTGATACGAGACTAAAATCCTATCTGACCCAGACATTGAAAGGTTTGCCCTAAGAACTACAGAATCATGAACTTTGTACCGATTATGTTGCTAACAATATCAGACCTACAAGAGGAAAGCCTTCTATATAACAGGCCTTTCTAACATCCTAATAAAATATTACTTAAAGAATAAATCTATAAAAACCAGATAAATATGAATATGAACAATCAAGAAGGAAAAACCTATATATGAAAATCTTTATATTCCCATTCATACTACAAACCCCACCGGGGTCCCCGTAAAGCAGCTGTGACTGAACGGCACTCTTCACCCACCCCCGGAAAGAGTTAGGAGAGCGACTGTCTTGATCCTAATCCTCTCTCCCCCGTCACAATATCGTATCGGCTCTTACAGAAGCCTGAGCAGACCCATCACTCCATTGCTGAATGTTCCTTGCACATTTCCTCGTAGCCGAAGCTCCCTCGCTTTCTGGCTCCCCTTCCTCCTCGAGCGCGCTTCCCCTTTCTCGGGGCCCGTTCTGGTCTCGAACGGGCCTCGACACCCTTGAACGGAAGCAGAGGTGGGCAGAGCCTCCTCATGGCAGCCCTGAACGTCTCTCTGGGTCCCTCAGTCCCTGCCGTGGTGTTTGTTTGCAGTCAGTGGCTCTCAGCTACGAGGTCTACATGGAACACACGGTCTGGGGCAGTGGGGCTCTGTCTTCTTGGTGCTTGGGGGGGGCAAGAGCGGGAGGGCTTCTGGAGTCCTGGCCCCGCTGGTGGACCTCCTGATGGCCCCTGGGTTTTGGCCACTGTGTGACACAGAATGTTGGACTGGAGGGGCCACTGGCCTGATCCAACATTGACTTTTCTTACATTCTTACATGTGGGGCAGTGATGCGCTATCTTCTTGATGCTTGGGGGGGGTGGACTTCCTGATGGCCCCTGGGTTTGGGCTGGTGGACCTCTTGATGGCACCTGGGTTTGGGCTGGTGGACCTCTTGATGGCCCCTGGGTTTGGGCTGGTGGACCTCTTGATGGCACCTGGGTGTTGGCTGGTGGACCTCCTGATGGCCCCTGGATTTGGGCTGGTGGACCTCTTGATGGCACCTGGGTTTGGGCTGGTGGACCTCTTGATGGCCCCTGGGTTTGGGCTGGTGGACCTCTTGATGGTACCTGGGTTTTGGCTGGTGGACCTCTTGATGGTACCTGGGTTTTGGTTGGTGGACCTCCTGATGGCCCCTGGGTTTTGGCTGGTGGACCTCCTGATGGCCCCTGGGTTTTGGCCACTGTGTGACACAGAGTGCTGGACTGGATGGGCCACTGGTCTGATCCAACAGGGCTTCTCTTCTGTTCTTATGTCTGGAGCAAGGGATGCTCTGTCTTCTTGGTGCCTGGGGGGGGGCAACAGTGGGAGGGGCTTCTAGTGTCCTGACCCCACTGCTGGACCTCCTGATGGCCCCTGGTATTTTCGGCCCCTGTGTGACACAGAGTGTTGGACTGGAGGGGCCACTGGCCCGATCCAACATTGGCTTCTCTGATGTTCTTACGCTGCCTGTTGTGTTTCCGCTCGCAGGTGTGGAGCATGGACAACATGATCTGCACCCAAACACTCCTGCGCCACCAGGGCAGCGTCACAGCACTGGCCGTCTCCAGGGGGCGCTTGTTCTCGGGCGCCGTTGACAGCACAGTTAAGGTAAGCCCCACCCCACTCCCTGTTTGCGTAGGGGGGGGCGGAACAAGGGGAAACCAGGGCGGATGACCGCATGGCTTCCCTGAAGTCCTTGTGCCTGGGAGAGGCTGACCCATTCGGAACCTCTGTGCTGGCCTTACATCCCCCTCAAAGAATTTCACACGTGCCTCCAGACATAGTGTGTGATTTTAACTGAAACGCTCTTGGTTGTGCCGCCCCCTGGTGCCGCCCCCCTGGTGGCAGTTCCTCACCTAGGGACGCTTCCCTTCCTCCTTTCCCCACCTCATGTTAGGGGCCCCCCACCTTTCTAAGCCTGTGGGCACCTTTGGAATCCTGACACAGCATGGTGGGCGCAGTTACAAAATGGCCGCCGTAGGAGGCGGAGCTGGCCACAAAATGGCTGCCGCGGGAGGCAGGGCCAGCCGGAAAATGGCTGCCACAGCTTCACCTTCAGCCCCACAGTGAAGATCCTTGTGCCGTGCTGGGAAGTTGATGTCATAGTAACGTTTAAAGAATCTGCACAATCAGAAGTCCTGCTGGACCGAAGTCCCTCCCGTTCCCACCCACTTTCTAAAAACACTTGCTGGGCACCAGGAAAGGTGTGCTAGAGGGCACAGTGGTGCCCATGGGGACCGTGTCGGGGACCTCTGGTCTACGTATTTATACGCTGACCGTTTTGCAGTCCCGTGGGCTGAAACTTGGGGTCTCCACCAAGGCTCCCTCTACGCTGTGGAGTCCTGTGAGCAAAAATTCTCCATTGTGAGCTGCTAGTATTACAGTTGTGAGTGAGCCCCTTTGGCTGCTGCATAGATTAGTTTGCCCTGGAGCCCTCCTTCCAGAGACACAAATCGGAGCCGGAGGCTAACAAACTGTGAGCTAGCTCACACTAACTCAGCGAAGAGGGAACACTGGTCACATCCCACAGACGGTTTGTTTCGGGGGGGGGAGGGGTCGTTTCCCGTGACACAAAGCCTCTTCCTGCTGCTCAGCACATTGGCGGGAGGGGTGCCCAACCGTGTTCCCTCTAAGCTGAGTGAGTGTGAGCCAGCTCACAGATTTTTTCGCCTCCAGCTCACACATTTTTGTCTCGATTCAGGAAGGAATGGCTCCAGGGCATACTAATTTATGCAGTCCACAAAATACTCGCTCTTTTTGTAGCAGGGACTCCTTTGCATATTAGGCCACACACCCCTAATGTAGCCAATCCTCCAAGAGCTTACAGAGCTCTTCTTACAGGGGCTACTGTAAGCTCTTAGAGGATTGGCTACATTAGGTTTAATGCCAGTAGCTCCCCAAGTAGAATTTTTGCTCACAAGACTCCACAGCTTAGAAGGGAGCACTGGTGCCCAATCTCTTTCTGGATCTGGCACTAGATTTCTGCTTGCAAATGGAACGACGTACGGCCAGGGCACACACCGGGGGGCGGGGGTGTGTGAGGGACACATTCGACTTGCTGCGTCGCCCGGCTGTGCAGGCTGGGCACCTTTGGGAACCCGTGGGAAGCTCTGCTTGCTTAGCCTTTCCAAGACCGTGTTCTTGGGACCCTTACGCAGTCGGGCCAAGCGCACGGCTGAGGCTTTCTTGATAAAGTTGTGGGGGACGGGGTGGGCTCCTTCCCCTCGAGGCCGACGACCTCTCTTCCCCCTGCAGGTCTGGACATGCTAGCGGACACCTCCGCCGCCGAGATGCTGGACTACCAAATACTCCCCTGGCTCTCACTCGACACCCTCCCTTGCTTATCTCTGAAGCCACCCGCCACCCGAGAGCCAGTGCCGCAGCGCCTCACATACCTCAGAAGGCTGCCCCTGTGCCACACACTCGGCCCCATGGTGGCGCGGCAGGACGGTTTTCGTCTCCGGCCGCCAGCGTCCCGGCTGTGGTTGCGGACTCCCGAGTGTCTCAACGTTGTCAGCGGGAACCAATGGGTCGAACGGGGGTCGGAACAGGCAGCTCAAACACCGCCAATGCACCTTGCAGACTTGACGTACCGGAGCCAGACTCGGTCTCCAGCCCCCTCCTCTTTTTATTTATCCGCCAGCTCCTTCCCGTTGTGCCCGCTGCTGAGACGGGAGACCAGTCTCTCCCCTGTACACGCCTCACGTTAACCAGGTACGATTCCTCTGCCACATCAGGTACCGCGAGCCTCTCTGCTCACCGAATCATGTCACGGCGGCCCCCCTCCCCCCGGCATAAAGAGGGGGAGGGGAAGCTCCCCGTTTGTGTTTGTAACGACATTTTCTACTGTTTTTAAAATTGTGATATAGATCTGGACTTCCCCCTCCCGTTCCTTGACAATAAAAACCGGACCATTCTTGTAGGGGTGCGTGAGTTCTTGTCCGGCATCTGTCAGGGGCCATGTGTGTGGGTTGAGCCGCCAAGGTCTTCAAATGTATTCAAGGCTGCAGAGACTGGCACAGAGACAGGAGGGGGACGCAGGCCAGCAGCTGCATGTGGAGGAGTGGGGAATCAAATCTGGGAGAACCGGGTTTGATTTCCCACTTCTCCACGTGCAGCCAGCTGGGTGACCTTTGGCCGGTCACAAGTTCTCTCAAAGCTGTTCTCTCAAGAGCTCTCTCAGCCCCACCTACCTCACAGGGTGTCTGCTGTGGGGAGGGGCAGGGAAAGGAGATTGTAAGGTGCTGTGAGACTCCCAAGTGAAGGGTGGGGTATAAATCCAATCTCCTCCTCTCTCTCTCCTTCATTTTGGTGTAGTAGTTAGGAGCGCGGCCTCTAATCTGGGAGAACCGGGTTTGATTCCCCACTCCTCCTCCACATGCAGCTGCTGGCCTGATCCAACATGGCTTCTCTGATGTTCTTATGTCTGGGGCAGTGATGCTCTGTATACTTGGTGCTTGGGGGGCCACAGTGGGAGGGCTTTTGGAGTTCTGGCTCTGCTGGTGGACCTCCTGATGGCACCTGGGTTTTGGCCACTCTGTGACACAGAGTGTTGAACTGAATGGGCCATTGGCCTGATCCAACAGGGCTTCTCTTATGATCTTATGAAATGGGGATTTTCTGCACACTGGGCAGATGCTCTTACACCGAGCCACAGCCCCTCCTCCCCTGTTGTATGCGTGACCCATGGCTGGTCACTGAGCTTTCATTTTGTGTGTGCGCACGTGTGTATTTTAGCCCCAGATCCTATAGGGTCCAGCCCAGATCCTATAGGGTCCAGATGTCCACCCAGTATGCCACACTGGCCTTCAGTATAACCTATATATGTTTCTCAAGTCTGGTTCCCATCTGTGGATACCTAAATTCGCAGACTGGGGCTATACTTCCCATAACAGATTTTTCTGGCCCATTTGGAGCACACACACCCAAACAGAAACTCCTTTCAAGCAGAAAACCAGCAGCAGAGGGCAAAGGAGAGAGAAAAGAAAGCATTTAACTGCTTACTTGGCTTATGTAGTTTTCTAACTTGCAAGGAGCCTTTTTTCACCTGAAGAGACCCCACCCCCACAAGTGGTGCCCACCTGTGTTAGCCAAACGAGCTTATTGCCTGGTGCGCCAACGCCCACTGATGAACACAGCCAGCAGAAGAAACAAACATTTTATTACAGAACAAGCAAACATTTTATCTCAATAAAGGCGACCTCGGCAGCAAAATCCGAGGACGCCACCCAAACAGCATCAGCCTTAGCTTTTTATACAGTGTAATAAACAACTTCTAGACATGCACCGATGTCCAGAGATTACAGAGTTCACGCTTCCCTATCGCCCACAAAAGTTCCCTAACACCTACAAAATAACTACGTTTGCCAAGCAGATATGTCTTTTGTCCTTACATGGAATGTTCACGCGCCCCTTGAGTTTTGCAAAACAACCTCTCTAAAGACTACTTTTCTTGCATCAGCCACGTTTCTGGAACATCTGGCCTTACCCACTTCATGAGACAAGTACTGTGGACAATCATGACCTTATCAGAGAACAAATGTAAAGAAAACAGTCGTGAGAGTCTGGCCCACAGATCAAGCAGTCAACAAGACTTGCAAAGAAAATACTTTCTATATTTTATGGTGAACAAGCACTACAACACAATAAACAAATTCCTTCAAATCATAAGAAAATCCCAGTGTAAAACTACGTCAACGTCTCCAGATTATAGAACGAATTTTCAAAATTACCCACTTCGTTACATCCTGTTCTGCACAGTAACCGAATTTAACTTGACTCTAGCTGGCCCTGCGCACCACACGGGAAGATAAAGATGGCTTCCGTCTTGCCTCTGACTCTCTGTGCCTGGTTTGTATTAGCAAAGCTTCGTAAAACTGCTTCGCCGTGGGCGGGGCTCCTTCTTTTGAAAACAAGAATTACATATAGACCCTAAGTGTGGAATGCATTGTACAAAGGAAGAAAGTAGGATCAATAATACAATTATTATTATCCCCACTCGCGATACCTTTCTTGACCAGCTTCCAGCATCAGCTATCCAGCCAAATCCACCCAAGGGTCCCATCTTTTCCTACTTGACTGTAGACTTTAACACTTCTTTTAATCTCTTCGATGGCTTTGCTAACATTTCCCTTATTATCGATATTTAAAAAAAAACATTTTTCTCCTACTAATGCACATTTCCCCCTTCCTGAGAAGTCAGAACATCTAACTGTCTTCAGTTTTGTACGACTAGCCGGGATAATGAGGTTAGTGCTTCCTGTTGACCAACCAAGGCATCGATGGTATTATTAAAACTTTCCCCCAATTCTTTTGATATGTTTACAGTGCCTTTCTCCAACTCACTAACTCCCAACCAGGGAAGAAAGGCTCTGGCAAATGCATGATATCCTGAGCTTTGTGTGGCTAATGTCTGGGAAAATAAGGACATCTTCTGTTGAGTGCCATTTTGCATGATTTTAAGTCCATCCAAAGGTTCCGTCTCCCACTTTTCCTCCCCCTTGGCTGGCGTTTCAACAGGATCCGGTGCTCTCTTCACTCGCATGTGGTGGATCCACTGCAGTGTGAATTTGCACTCGGTCCCTTCCAGCCAGGCTTTAATGGCTCAGGTTTCCACATAAACCCAATCTCCGGGTTGATACTGGTGAACAGGAACGTCAAACGGGATGGATTGTCTCACAACTGCATACCTGGAAAGACCGGAGCTCAGGTTTCCACATAAACCCAATCTCCAGGTTGATACTGGTGAACAGGAACTTCAAACGGGATTGATTGTCTCACAACTGCATAAACACGTTTGCAAAGCAATAACACATTCCTTTAACACTGCACCCCCTATTTCAAGAGTTACCCACCCTATTTGCTTTGCCATAGGGAAAGGTCTACCAGACATCAGCTCGAATGGGGACATACCCGAGGTCTGATCTGATTGGTGTGACATAGTCCATCATTTGAATACAGCTGTGTTCAGTTTCAGAGTCGTCCTCCAAGGGAAACAAGGTCACTGGGTTTAGGCGAGCGCACCTCTCAAGTGTCAAATCTCCTCGCCCCAGCAACAGGGCTTCATATTTGGCCAACCGGGAATTCATTGGCCACTGGGGTCTTTTCTGCTCCAGCAAGATGTCCACACTGTGAGGGCAGAGTACACGTAACGGCTGTCCTGAGGTGAACTTCTGAGCCTCTTCCACAGCTATGGCCGTCGCTACCACTGCTCGCACACAGGCCGGCCATCTCTTGGCAACTTTGTCCAATGGCTTGGAGAGGTACGCCACAGGTAGGGGAATGGATCCCGATTTCTGAGTCAGGACGCCTGAAGCTACCCCATCCTGCTCATGGATGTACAATTCAAATGTTTTTGATGGGTCTGGTAGTGCTAACGCAGGAGCCTTCATGATAAGTTCTTTGACCTTCCAAAAGACTTGCTCATCCTCCTGAGTCCTTTGGATGCGATCTGGTTCGTTTTGGGCAGTTTTGGCGTGCAAAGGTTTGGTCAATTGCCCAAATCCCGGGATCCAGATTCGACAAGAACCCGCCTTGCCCAGGAATATCGCCATGTCCTTTTTGGTTTCAGGTCTGGCAACTTGACAAATGGCTTCCTTTCGCTCTGGCGGGATTCCTCGAGATCCACAAGAAATGATCTCACCCAGATACTTCACTTCAGACTTTGCTATCTGTGCCTTTGTTTTTGACACTCGATACCCAGCTCTTCCCAGGAAATTTAAGAGGGATACAGTTGCTTGGGTAATTTGTTTTCGAGTTGCAGCCGTTAACATCAAGTCATCTACATATCGTAGCAGCCCCACTCCCTGTGGGGCCTCCCAGTTCCGCAGGTCTTTAGCGAACTGTCCTTCAAAGATGGCTTGAGAGTAAATAAATCCGTGGGGCAAAACAGTCCAGCGTAACTGCTGCCAATGGCCACTGTCTGGGTCCAGCCACCAAAATGCGAACAAGTTGCGACTCTCTGGCTCAAGCGGTACGCCGTAGACAGCGTTCTTCAGATCAAGGACTGTGAACCATTTATGGTCTCTAGGTATAGTGGTCAAAACAGTGCGTGGATTGGATGCCACAGGAGATATGGACACCACCAAGTCATTGACCGCCCGCAAGTCCTGCACCAGTCTCCACTTTGAAGGGGCCCCAGGAGCGGTCCACTTCTTTACAGCCCTGATGGGAGTGTTATATGGCGACTGACACTCCTCCAGCAACCCATGTTTCTTTAGCTGTTCAATGACCGGCTTCAATCCCTGACTTCTTTCTAGGGAAAGGGGGTATTTTGGCACTCGCACAGGGCGCACCCCATCTTTGAGGCGAATTCGAACGGGGGTAGCATTGTTTGCTCGTCCCGGGAAACCCCCTTCTGCCCACACCACTGGATTTACAGCCTGTAAAACTTCAGGGGGAATCCAGCTTTCCTCTTTTGGCTGACCCCCCTCAAGCGTCACGCGGTTTCTGTCAAAAGAAATAGTCACTTGTAGCTTGTGCAACACATCTCGTCCCAACACAGCAACTGGACATTCTGGAGTCAGCTGATGGATGGCTCTCTGCCCTTGTAATTCAAATTCAATAGGGCTTAGAAAGGTTTGTTCCTTCGGGTTTCCATCAACACCCATTATTACAGTCTTGTCATTCGATTTATCACACCTTACTTTCTGTTCTACCACCTGCGAGTTTCCAATGCCACCTCCAGCAGCCCTTTCCCCCCACCTTTCAGGGCACTCTCTTCTCCAGTGGCCTTTCTGTGTACAAAAGTAACACCTGTCTTTAGGGAAATGGCCTTTCTTCTTTTCTGCCCGAGGGGTGAACCTCCCCTGCCCCCTTAGAACTGACACCATACAGGCTATCTGTCCCTTCATTTGCTCTTCCTCTTCCTTCTCTTTCTCTCTTTCTCTGTTCACGTACGCATTGAAAGCAATTTCCACCAACTCTCTCAAGGGCTTTTCCGCAGCCCCATCTGTCTTTTGCAACTTTCGGCAGATATCAGGATAAGATTGTCCAATAAACAGTTCTTTCACCATCTGAGCATTGGCTTCTGCTTCAGGATCTAGGTCGCTATAGGTTCTAAAAGCACTCATAAGTCTCTCCAAAAATTTCGAAGGGTCCTCATCCTTTCTTTGGTGCAATTCATACAATTTACTCAAGTTTGTCTTCTTAGGGAATGCCTGCTTCAGTCCCCTTAAAAGCGCAGTCCTATAATTCTCGTTTGCCTGGATGCCTACTTGGGAAGTCTGATCCCAATTAGGGATCACCAGAGGAACCACCTCATCCACAGGACGTCCATTGTTGTCCTGTTGGTCCTGAACAAGAGCACGGGCTTTGTCCAGGACCATCCACTTCTCATCTGGGCTAAGGAATATATTTAACAACATTTGGCAGTCCACCCAGGTTGGTTTATGGACGGCAAACATTTTTTGGAACAGGGCATGAACACGTTCCGGATCTTGCCTTATGGTGGGAGTACTTTGCTTCAAATACAACAAGTCTAAGGTGGTAAGTGGCACTAATGCCACTCTTTCCTCACCATCCATCTCTTCTGCAAGCCACATGTCAAGATGTCGACGCATGGCGACGAATTGGCTGGGTGACACTATACTGTCCAAAGTCTGTCTGGAGTCCCTGATTATTGGCAGAGTCTGACCAGTCACAGAGCTGGGGTCACTGGATCCCTCTCCACAAGATGAGATCTGAAGATCTGGAGTAATTGCCAAATATGGCCCATTATTTGACTCTGAGGCTTGACCCAAACAAGGAGGAGGAGAGGATGAAGCAATAGGGGGCAAGGTAATTGAAATCGGTGACTGTGGTACCATTCCCTCCCCAATATTGTCTAATCTAGGGTACAATCTCCTCGGAATCCCATCCACCGGATCTGCAGCCTCAGTGGACACTAACATCTTGAACTTTGACATGGCAGGGCGCTTAGTATTTGGCATGCATTCCGCGTTCTTCTGCAAAACCTTCAGCACTTTCTTGGTACAATTTCCACTATCCTTCAACAAATCAGGATGAGTAATAGCATAGATCCAGAGAGCAACATAATCTACTTCGTCATTCTTTCGTTCTCTCTTACAGAATTTATACAAATCCTGCACTACACTCAATTCATAGGTTCCCATAACTGGCCAAGAATAATTATCGAGGGAGTAACAAGGCCAGTCCAAAGTACAATAATGAATTAGGCGGGATACAGGATACTCTGAAGAATAGTTGGTTATAATTCCCCACTTATCACGCAAACATTGCAGAGGGCTCAGACATCTTCCAGATTTACTCTGTTCAGCTCCCATCGTGGGTGGCTGTAAACTCAGCCTTCTCCTTTGGGGAGATCTATGCTCGATTTACTCCCAGACTTAGGCCAACCAAGGTAACCTAAAGGATGAGGCAAAAAAACAAAAATTAAATACAAGAACTCGTGGGCACTCCATGAAATTGCTGAGCAGTCAGGTTAGAATGGATAAAAGGAAGTCCTCCTTCACCCAAAGAGTGATTAACACATGGAATTCACTGCCACAGGAGGTGGCGGCGGCTACAAGCATGGACAGCTTCAAGAGGGAATTGGATAAACATACAGAGCAGAAGTCCATCAGTGGCTATTCGCCACAAGGTATAGATAGGAACTCTCAGTCTGGGGCAAGTGATGCTCTGTATTCTTGGTGCTTGGGGGGGGGGCAACAGTGGGAGGGCTTCTAGTGTCCTGGCCCCACTGCTGGACCTCCTGGTGATGACACCTGGTATTTTTGGCCACTGTGTGACACAGAGTGTTGAACTGGATGGTCCATCGGCCTGATCCACAATTGGCTTCTCTTATGTTCTTAAATATGGCTAAATACACAGTGCTGATATACAAAGTATCAAACACAATTTAATTATGCATAGGAAAGATTAAAATCTCACTTAAAAATCACATCTCTATGGTTTTGCATATAAGTACCTGTACCTAATATCAAGACAAATGTCAGAACGTATAAATACAGGTTAAAAGGTACAAAATATCTCCATCCACAAGAACCAAACATGTTTTGGCTAAAACGCCTTCCTCAGTGGTAAAATGTAAGCTCCATAATTTAGACATAAATATGTATATAAAACTCATCATATACTGAATCAAATATAGTGTGGACCTACAACTGGGGGAGGGGAAGAGAAAATTATCTATATAGCTGTCAATCGACCCAAACAATTAAAAAAATAAATTATTAATATTTTGAAATAAGTGAAAATCGAATAACCAGCTTACACAGATATGTTCACCCGTGGAGTAAGTAGGAGTCAATATTCTTAAAACACAACATGGACCACTCATCCAAGCATACTTTATTTCAGACGCCCATGGATCTAAAAAACAAATGACTAAAGTATAATTTTTTTAAAAAATAAGGATAATATATATACTTTAAATAAGTATAGTTTTTTTAAAAAAATAAATAAATTTTATACTGTTTAAAATTTATTTAGGTACAATTTTTTAAAAAAATTGGGGGGGGGAGATATACAGCAAATACGGAGCTGCGGTGGCTCACGTGGTTAAGACGCTGAACTGCAGGCTGTGGAAGGTCGGGAAATCAGCAGTTTGAGACCCGGGTGCCGCCATGACAGAGTGAGCTC
>NW_015161440.1:35499-40702 GCF_001447785.1 Gekko japonicus
TTTAAAATTTATTTAGGTACAATTTTTTAAAAAAATTGGGGGGGGGAGATATACAGCAAATAAGGAGCTGCGGTGGCTCAAGTGGTTAAGACGCTGAACTGCAGGCTGTGGAAGGTCGGGAAATCAGCAGTTTGAGACCCGGGTGCCGCCATGACAGAGTGAGCTCCCGCCTCCAGTTCCAGCTCCTGCCAACCTAGCAGTTCAAAAGCAAGACACTGCAAGTAGATAAATAGGTACCACTTCAGTGGGAAGGGAACAGCGTTCCGTGCGCCTTGGTGTTTAGTCATGCCGGCCACATGAAACGTCTTCGGACAGCGCTGGCTCTTCGGCTTTGAAACGGAGATGAGCACCGCAACCCTAGAGTTGGACTCGACTGGCTTTTCGAGCAAGGGAACCTTTACCTTTATGCAGCTAATATTAAAACAAATTTTGAGTCCGGTGGCACCTTTAAAACCAACAAACGTTTACTCAAGGTATCAGCCTTTGTCTGCACGCACACTTCCTCAGATACATGAAGTGCCTGCACACGAAAGCACATACCTTGAATAAACTTTGGTTGGTCTCAAAGGTGCCACCGGACTCAAAACTGGTTCTACTGTTTCAGACCAACATGGTTGCCCTCCTGGAGCTAATACTCAATAACTAAGTGGTGCGATATTTTACCTGTTTAATCCCAGTCCACAATACTCCAAATTACGATGGCATGCACAGATCCAATGTGAAAAGAATCAGCACTGGGGTGCGTCTCCACCCCTGATGAGGCGGGAAAAGAGGTTGCAACGGAGGAGATGGAAATGACGCCTCCAAGACCGGCAACTGCAGCAGTACCTGGGAGAGGAAAAGGACACCTACCTGATTATTAGACTCCTCAGGGCAAAGAGGTAGCCAAAGCGACCAGACACACAGCCCAGGGGCAGATCTACTATGAAACGAATGAAGCTTAAGCTTCAGGGCCCCCTAATCCTGGAGGGGCCCAGAAGCAACTTTTTTTAGATGAGTGAATTTTTCAACAAAATCAATGGAGGGTTTGTTTTTTTTAAAGTGTATGTTATTAAAATAAGGCTATTTTGGTGACAGAATCATAAGCCAGTGGGTTGAAGTACTTAATATTGACCTTGGCATCGATAATAGCCAGTCTGTTCTCCGCGCAGATACTTATTTCCACCAACAGAGGGCTCACTCTCCCCCAACAGTTTTTTCTATAGACTCCGGGGACTCCGTGGGTCTGCAGAAAAGTCCAAAAAGTCAGGGTTACCCAACAGAGGGCTCACTTTCCCCCAACAGATTTTTCTATAGACTCCGGGGACTCCGTAGGTCTGCAGAAAAGTCCAAAGAGTAAAAACAAAACAAAACCCCCCTCAGGGTTGCATTCCCTCCAATACCTTTTGAAATGGCCTCCCCATCCAGGCCCGTTTTGGCCTTCTGAGTTGCCACTGCCGGGCTGGGGAATTCCTAGAGATTTTGTGGTGGAGTCTAAGGAGGAGGGCTGGGTCTAGGGAAGGGAGAGGCCTCAGCTGGGTACGATGCCACGGAGTCCACCCTCCAAAGCGGCCGTTGTCTCCGGGGAGACAGATTTCTGCTGTCTAGAGTCCAGTTTTAATTCTAGGAGGGTCCTCCAGGCCCCACTTGGAGACTGGCAACCCTAGACTTGGCCACTAGCAGGGGATTTGGGGGTGAGGTTGGGAAACTCCTGCAGATTTGGGGGTGGACCCTGGGGAGGCCTGGGACCTCAGTGAGGTACAATGATGAAGAAGAAGAAGAAGAAGAGGAGGAGGAGGAGGAGGAGGAGAAGAAGAAGAAGAAGAAGATTGGATTTATACCCCGCCCTTCACTTGGAGTCTCAGAGCGGCTTACAAACTCCCTTCCCCTCCCCTCCCCACAACAGACACCCTGTTAGGCAGGTGGGGCCGAGAGAGCTCTGACACAAACTGCTCTTTCTCAAGGACAGCTGTGCCAGAGCTTGTGACTGACCCAAGGTCACATCAGCAGGTGCAGGCGGAGGAGTGGGGACTCAAACCCGGTTCTCCCAGATTAGAGTCCGCGCACTTAACCACTACCCCAAACTGGCTCTCACCCAAACTGGCCATAGAGTCCACCCTCCAAAGGACCCATTTTCTCAACGGGAAGTTATCTCTGTAGTCTGGAGAGAATCAGTAATTCCAGGGGATTCCCAGGTCCCACCTGGAGGGCTGGCATCGCTAGGCAGCACCCTCTGGGTGACTTGATACCACCTGATTTGCATGACTCAACTAGGCCCGGCTGTTGGCTACTGTTCATCAGCAGCCACCCTATGAAAGCCAGTGTGGTCCAGCAGTTAGAGCTTCAAAGTAGGGTCTGCAAGACCCAGGTTCAGACCCCCATCTTGCGGTGGAAGCTGACTGGGTGATTTTGGACCAGTTGCACACTTTCAGCCTAACCAACCTCACGGGGTTGTTGTGCAGATAAAAAGGAGATAATAATGTAAGCTGCTTCCCCCTCCCCCCGTGGAGAAAGACTGTAACCTTCCTGGGCAGGGGCTGTGTGGGAGGGGACTGGAGACGGAAAGCTGAAGAAAGCACATAAAGGTAGGTTGGCTGTTGGGTGGGAAGGGAATAGGGTTGCCAACCCCAGGTTGGGAAATCCCTGGGCATTTGAGGGGTGGCGCCCGGGGAGGGTGGGATTTGAGGAGGGGAGGCACTTCAGATGGTATAATGCCACAGACTCCACCCTCCAAACCAGTCATCTCCTCCATGGGAACTACAGTTGCCAGTCTCCAGGTGAGGGTTGGAGATCACTCAGAATTACAACAGTTGTCCAGGCGACAGAGATCAGTTCCCCTGAATAAAATGGCTGCTTTGGAGGGTTAAGTCTATGGCAATATACCCTGCTGAGGCTGCTCGCCTCCCCAGGCCTCACCATCCCAAGGCTCCAACCCCAAATCTCCAGGAATTTCCCAACCTGGAGCTGTGGAGTCTTGTGAGCAAGAATTCTACCTTGTGAGCTACTGGCATTTAAAGTTCTGAGTGAGCGATTTGGCTATCGCATAAATCAGTTTGCTCTGGAGCCACCCTTCCTGAGCCGAGACAAAATAGTGTGAGCCGGAGGCTAAAAAACTGTGAGGTAGCTCACACTAACTCAGCTTAGAGGGAACACTGATCGCATCCTTCTTTCCCTGGTTCTAAACTTACTCTACCAGATGTTGAAAACGGCAGGTAATTGACCCCCCTTCCTGCCCTTCCAGAGAAAAGAGAAGGAAAAAAACAGGAACACTTTAAAAAATCAGAGTGGGGAGAGGGGTAGTTCTCCCCATCTTAGTAATTCTACAGCTCAGTCCTTTGGCCCATCACTCTGCAGCCAGCAGGCCAGGCCACATGGCCAATGGCGCTGGACCTGCAGAACAGAGCTCAGACATCTGTCCCCTCCCAAAGATCCACGCCAAGAGCCAAAGACCCAAGCAGATCTCCCTCCTGGGAGCAAGCACTTTCATCAAACCTCTGACTCTGCCCCATTCTATACCTGAGGGCCCTCCTTGAAGGCATTCTGGGAAATCTCCAGGAATCACCTCGAGATTTCTAACACCAAATCCCTCACTTCCTTTGCAAATCAATCCATTTACATAACCAGGGCTTTTTTTGTAGAAAAAGCCCAGCAGGAACTCATTAGCATAATAGGCCACACCCTGACACCACAGCTCATTAGCATATTAGGCCGCACCCCCATGTTACCAGAAGTGTGGTCATCCAGCCACACCCACCTTTTGCGTCTTATTCTGTTTACCTTGTTTGTTGTCAAAACCCAGGGCTTTTTTTGTAGCAGGAACTCCTTTGCATGTTAGGCCACACACCCCTAATGTAGCCAATCCTCATGAGTTCCTGCTGTTGGGTGTGGCCTGTTATGCTAATGAGTTCCTGCTGGGCGTGGCCAACTCAGGAGCCAGCCGGAACTCCGTTCCTGTGCGTTCCTGCCCAAAAATAGCCCTGTAACATAACTATGGCACGTAATTGACCTCCCTTCCTGCCCTTCCAGAGAGAAGAGAAGAAAAAAAACAGGAACACTTTAAAAACTCAAGAGTGGGGAGGGGGGGTTCTCCCCAGCTCAGTCCTTTGGCCCATCACCAGCAATATTCCCTCTAAGCTGCAGAGTCTTGTGAGCAAATATTGTACTCTGTGAGCTCATGGCATTTAAGTTGTGAGCGAGCGATTGGGCTACTGCATAAATTAGTTTGCTCTGGAGCCATCCTTCCTGAGCTGAGACAAAAATGGGTGAGCCGGAGGCTAAGAAACTGTGAGCTAGCTCGCACTAACTCAGCTTAGAGGGAACACCTGACCAATGCTCCCTCTCTAAGCTGTGGAGTCTTGTGAGCAAAATTCCTACTTTGTGAGCTCGCATTAAAGTTGTGAGCGAGCGATTTGGCTGCTGCATAAATTAGTTTGCTCTGGCAGTGTTCCCTCTAAGCCGGCTCAAACATTTTTGTCTCCGCTCAGGAGGGATGGCTCCAGAGCTGACAAATTTATGCAGCAGCCAAATGGCTCACTCACCACTTTAACTCCAGTAGCTCACAAAATAGAATTTTTGCTCACAAGACTCCACAGCTTAGAGGGAACATTGCTCTGGAGCCATCCCTCCTGAGCGGAGACAAAAATGTTTGAGCCGGCTTAGAGGGAACACTGCCCATCAGAACCATAAAAAGACATCTGGATTCTCAATTCAGGCTGCACTAGTCTCGCGTGCATCTGAACACAACAAAAATTAGATTCTATGATGCATCATGCGTGTAAAAAGCCCCTTAAGCACCTTTAGGACTCACACGCTTTATTGCAGCATAATCTTTCGAGAAACACAGCTCTCTGGCACATCTGACAAAAAGAGCTGTGTTTCTCGAAAGATTATGCTGCAATAAAGCGTGTGAGTCCTAAAGGTGCTTAAGGGGCTTTTTACACGCATGATGCATCATAGAATCTAATTTTTGTTGTGTTCAGATGCACGCGAGACTAGTGCAGCCTGAATTGAGAATCCAGATGTCTTTTTATGGTTCTGATGGGCAGTGTTCCCTCTGAGCTGAGTCAGTGTGAGCCAGCTCACAGTTTTTTAGTCTCTGGCTCACACATTTTTTTGTCTCAGCTCAGGAAGGGATGGCTCCAGAGCAAACTAATTTATGCAGCAGCCAAATCGCTCGCTCACAACTTTAATGCCAGGAGCTCACAAAGTAGGAATTTTTGCTTAC
>NW_015161440.1:41201-48716 GCF_001447785.1 Gekko japonicus
AGAGCAAACTGATTTATGCAGGAGCCAAATCGCTCGCTCACAATTTGAATGCCCGTAGCTCACAAAGTAGAATTTTTGCTCTCAAGACAACACAGCATAGAGGGAGCATTGCTCCACATTGGTTTTCTTTCCTTTGGCATGTCCCTTAGAGTGGCTACGGTAGACAAACATTGCTTCAAACACCTCTACGCTGAGTTAGTGTGAGCCAGCTCACAGTTTTCTAGCCTCCAGCTCACACCTTTTTGTCTCGGCTCCGGCAGGAGGGCTCCAGAGCAATGTTCCCTCTAAGCTGTGGAGTCTTGTGTGCAAAAATTCTACTTTGTGAGCAACTGGCATTAAAGCTGTGAGCCAGCAATTTGGCTACTGCATAAATTAGTTTGATCTGGAGCCGTCCTTCCTGAGCTAAGACAAAAATCTGTGAGCTGGAGGCTAAAAAACACTGCTCCAGAGCAAACTAGTTTATGCAGCAGCCAAATCGCTCGCTCACCACTTGAATGCCCCTAGCTCACAAAGTAGAACTCTTCTTTATTGCAGGAGAGGCAAAAAAAAAAAGAAAAAGAAAAAGTAGAACTCTTGCTCACAAGAGAACACAGCTTAGAGGGAGCCCTGGCCCCCACAACAGTTCAAGCTTCAGGGTCCCAAAATGTAGGCCCTCCACTACCATTGAAAGCTCTGGGCCCCCAGAGAGGGCCCCACCTGAAAATCCAGAAAGCTGCCCTTTTCCTCAACAGCCGGACTTGCTGTGCTGGCAGCTTTCCCGGGAGGCAGGAGTCCAGGTCCTCCTGGGGATGTCCCAGAAGGACGCGAAGCGCTCCTTCACAAGCGGCCCCTCTGCTTGGCGGTCCTGTGTTCGGATCTGCCGCCTTCCACCAGCCTCTGACCACACCCTGTTTTGCGCAGCAACTGAACTCGGCTGGGCTAAGTTTAGCAGGCCTCAGTTGCGCACGGAAAGAGGAAGGCGGCTGGCTGGCTTGCCCGCCCCCTGCAAGCCAGCCTCCAAAACCCCCCTTAGCCACCCCCCGGGGAAAGAGACTCTCCTCCCCAGCCCGCGCGTCTTTCTCGCCCCTCCCCACCCAAGTTGCAACAAGAAAGAGGTTGAGCAATGGATGCAAAGGGGGAAGGGGAGGGGAGACTCCTGGACCCCCACCCCCCCCTGTCCCGATCCTCCTCTTCCTCCACCCCCCACCAGCTCCTTCCCAGGAGACTTTTGAGCACCTGGACGGTTTGCAAGGAAGCCCCAAAGGCCGCCCCCACGTGGACCTCGCGTTCTGCCTCTGGGGCCTCGGAGCCCAGGAAAGGCGAGACTGCCCTCTGGTGGTCACCTGCAGACGCTGCAGGGGGAAATCCAGGCGGGCGGCCCTGGTGGTCTCCAACAGCAGAATGAAAGTCGGGGGCAGTGTTACCTCTAAGCTGAGTAAGTGTGAGCTAGCTCACAGGTTTTTAGTCTCTGGCTCACACATTTCTGTCTTAGCTCAGGAAGGAGGGCTCCAGAGCAAACTGATTTATGCAGTAGCCCAATCGCTCGCTCACAACTTTAATGCCAGTAGCTCACAAACCAGACTTTTTGCTCACAAGACTCCACAGCTTAGAGGGAACATTGGTCGGGGGCACCTGTGAACACCCACCATGTCTTAGTCCAGGAAGAGGAAGAAGAGGAGGAGGAGATTGGATTTATGCCCCGCCCTTCACTACCCAAAGGAGTCTCAGAGCAGCTTACAAACTCCTCTCCCTTCCCCTCCCCATAAGGGACACTCCCTGAGGTAGGCGGGGCTGAGAGAGCTCTTTTGAGAACTGCCCTTGAGAGAACAGCTCCGACAGAACTGTGGCTTGCCCAAGGTCACCCAGCAGCTGCATGTGGAGGAGTGGGGAATCAAACCCGGTTCTCCCCGATTAGAGTCCATATACTTAACCACTACACCAAACTGGCTTTGGAGTGTGCACACAATTCTTCAGCGCCAATGAAATGGAATGTGCCAGTCCACACAGAGTTCAAGCAGTAAAATTAGTTTTACCCATTTGTAAACTTTGATATATTTATTGCTCCCCCCCCCATAATTAAATCCAAATGTATTGTGACCTATAAACTTAGCTTGTTATTTCTATTTCCATGTATCTGAAGAAGTGTGCTAGCTCATTCCTTGAATAAACTTTTGTGGGTCTTCGAGGTGCCCCTGGAGTCAAAATCTGTTCTGCTGTTTCAGACCAACAGGGCTGGATCTATCTTCAGTAAATAATGAAGATTTAGAACAGATTCAAGGACCAGACAGGAATAATAAGCTTTGTTTATACGGTTACCATTTGTTTGGAGTTCAGTTCCAGGGGGAAAACACAGATGAGGAAATGAATATGTCAGATCTGGAAACGGATGGGCAGATGTCTCCTTAATTAATTATCTTACAAGCCCTTTGTAAGAGAACGGCTACTTTTAGGTCACCAGCTGGATGTCCTGGAAGGTTAAAATGTGCCCCCGCTGGTTTTTGAATGTTGTGGTGGGGAACACTTTAACCTTTAGGGTTAGCAGGGGGTCTGTAAGCAAGAAAAGGTGAGTGCCCCCCCCCCCAATGCCTTGACCCAATACTCCCTCTACACTGTGGAGTCTTGTGAGAAAAAATCCTGCTTTGTGGGCTCCGGCCCGTGCATTAAAGTTTTGAGCGAGCAAATTGGCTGCTGCATAAATTAATTTGCTTTGGAGCCCTCCTTCCTAGGTGAGCCGGAGGCTAAAAAAGTGTGAGCCAGCTCACACTCACTCAGCTTAGAGGGAGCAGTTCTTAAGATGCGTAGGGGATGCCAGGCTCCAAGTGGGGCCTGGGGATCGCCTGGAATTACAGCTCATCTCCAGACAAAGGCTCCCTCTAAGGTGTGGAGTCTCGTGAGCAGAAATTCTACTTGGTGAGCTCCTGGCATTAAAGTGGTGAGCGAGCGATGTGGCTTCTGCGTAAATCAGTTTGCTCTGGAGCACTCCTCCCTGAGCTAAGACAGAAGTGTGTGAGCCGGAGGCTTAAAAAACTGTGAGCTGGACTCTGGTACCAGGGCCTGCAACAAACCCACATGCCGACTTTGCTCTCCTACAAGATCCTAGCAGCACCACCAGTGGACCCAGCAACATCACCCGTGCCATCTCAGGTTCCTACTCCTGCTCATCCTCTAATGTGATTTACGCCATCACGTGTCAGCAATGCCCTTCCACCCTCCACGCTGGACAAACAGGCCAGTCCCTTCGACAAAGAATCAATGGCCGTAAGTCTGACATTAGGAACCACGGCGTTCAAAAACTAGTAGGGAAACGTTTTAACCTTCAAGGACATTCGGTTGCTGACCTAAAAATAGCAGTTCTCTCACAAGGCGTTTTCAAAGGGAGATTAGAAGAGAGACTGCAGAATTGCAACTGATAACGATGCTCAAGACAATGCATCCGCCTGGACTGAATCAAGACCTAGGTTTCCTGTCTTATTACCAACGCTGATCTCTCTACACCTACTACCTCTCTGCATATCACACCTAATCCAATCACACCTGCTATTGTCTTTTGGCGCCTGAAATCACCCCACTTTCCAATATACAGGACAGATGGACTCACATTCTAGCTGTATCTGGAGAAGTGAGCTCATACCCTGCCAAAAAAATTTTGTTAGTCTTTAAGATGCTGCTGGACTCTACAGACAGATTCTGCTGCTACAGATAGACTAACACAGCTACCCATCTTGGAACTTTTGTAGTTTACAGCGTTTTCTTAAGTGCCAGTTTTCAGACCTGCAGAATACCAAGGCAGAATTGATTTCCTCTCTTTAAAATCCCTCCACTAGAATCACAGGCTAGGACAGTGATACTTGATGTCCTCAGGACTTAATTTTTGACACAGCACAGGGAGATTAATCCACCAGCACTGATCTAATGATATTTTTCCCCTTCCCTCCCTGATGAGGGCAAACATCAATTATTGGCTTTAATATCTTCACGGTGAGCAGATTAACCTTGGGACAAGCTTCCTGCCAAACTCGCTCTGCATTTTATGGCTCGTTCGCCATGGCAACTGGGAGGGGGGAGAAGGAGAGTGTAAAACCAAAATGCTTTCGCTTTGCAAGCCTTTGATGTAGAGGGGGGGCCCTTATCTATCTGTCTGGCTTTTGTCTTTCATGTTGGGGGGGTGTAGTGAGAAAATTCTGATTCATAGTTGGTTTGGGTTTAAAATGAAAACCGTAGCATTTATATATTTAACGTCACTTTCCGTGTCCGTATTAGCAAGCGGCTTGCACTTTTGTCAACCATACTGGATTAAATATCCACGAGCCTTTGCTGAGCCTTTGTTTCAAACAGACCTGCATGCACGTGGGACCAAAGCAATAACCTGCATTTGGCAGAAAAAGACCCATTTGGACCAGTGTTTCCTCTAAGCTGAGTTAGTGTGAGCTGGCTTTAACCTCTGGCTCACACAGTTTTGTCTCCGCTCAGGAAGGAGGGCTCCAAAGTAAACTAATGTATGCAGTGGCCAAATTGCTGGCTCACAACTTTAATGGCTGTAGCTCACAAAGTAGAATTTTTGCTCACAAGATTCCACAGCTTAGAGGGAGCATTGGTTTGGACCCAGGGGTCATCAATTAGCAAAGCAATGATTCCCAGAGACACTAAGGTTCATACCCCCATTGACACATCAGAGGTAACACCAAGCTCTGTGATATATCTCTTGTGCGAAAAGAACATCCGGACAAGAACAGAGAGTTGCCACGCAAATTGTTATTTAGCATGTTCTGTAAACAAAACGTTTCTCTGTAGAATAGCTGAACGATCAAAATCTCGACTGATGTCAAACTGATGTAATTAAGAAGTGTAATAACAAGTGTAAAGAGAGTTTAAAAATAAATAAGGCATGGTTTCCTGTCCTGAAAAACACAAAAGGCTCTACATCTGACAATAGCACTACAGATAAGATTAGAATTTCAACAGCCAATCCACATGCAAAAGAACCTCCTCAGGAAACAGGAAACCTCCTCAGGAAACAATCCATATACAAAAGAACCTCCTCAGGAAAGCTCCTCCATTAGCATGCTTCACAGCCTGGGGAACTCCTACAAGATAATGACTCAGCCCTACCCCACCTTCCTGAGTAGATATAAATCACCTGCCTACCAGTTTTCTTCTCACTTCAACACAGAGAGTACTCCATCCTTCTGTGTTATACCACTGAGGATGCCAGTCACAGCTGCTGGCGAAAAGTCAGGTTCTACAAAGCCAAGACCACGGCCACACAACCCAGAAAATCTACAACAGCTAACAAGTGTAATAATTTTCAGGCAACTCTTTAATTGTTCTTGCCTGGCATCTTTGCTCACTCCTGAAGTCTTAGAGAGAAAAGCTGTCTCTTTGACTCTAAGAGTGGTCCAGAGGCCTCTGTATGTGAGTGAGTGGGAGGGGAGAATTTCTGCTGCCTATCTTATCTTAAGTATTTTGCCTGTTTGTCCTTAGAGAAGAAGTATTTGCATTGTACTGTGCATTCAGCTCCAGCGCTTGGCTGACTAAACGCCTAGCAAACCTAACCTTGATACTAACCCTAAATAACGAAGTGTTTTCTTTATTTTAGAAGAGGCTTTGTATCTGAGTTAGTGAGGCTGGCTCACTTTTTTCCACCACCTTTCAGTAAGGGGGCCAACTCCTTAGGACATGAAACCAGGGCAGGGTGGGTTGACACGCATATATGTATTAGACACATGTCAGAAGAAGAAAAAAAATCCCACGACAGGGGGATAGCACACTAAAGGGCTGGTGGTGAAGAGCCGTGACTTTTGGCGGGTGAAACTCCTGAGGGTGATTGGTTCTGAACCTTTTAGGGCCCTGCTTGAACCTTTTATATCTATTGATTTCGCGCCTTTACCTTCAATTCTAACACAGCCAATGTACCGGCTGGATCCTATCAATGTCTCAATAAATTTATCCTTCCTAGAAGTGAATGGTGTTGAAAAGAACTGATTTCTCCCAGAGTCTGATACTTTCAGGCTCCTCTAGAGAGGAAAGATTTGATATGTTCTCCTTGCGTGTCTTTCCACATTTATACACACAGTTGTGGCCACAATATTCCCCCATATTCTATATAAAATATAGTTTCACACGGATGAGTACAGAGAATTTATCATTGTCTTCTCAAACTGTGTTACCTACCTGATATTTTCTTTTTCTTTTGGTAAACGTGTGTTTCCTTTGAAGTACCTCTATTTCACCAAGTTGATTCTTCTTCTTCTTTTTTAAACTGTAGAAGTCATACTAATATCATGATTACCACGCATCAAAGTTTTTCAGGCATCCCATTCCATTGATAAGGGGACATCAACAATCAGACCTATCCTCAAAGCTAGTTTGGTGTAGTGGTTTAGGAGCGCGGACTCTAATCTGGGAGAACCAGGTTTGATTCCCCACTCCTCCACATGCAGCTGCTGGTGTGATCTGGGGTCAGTCACAAGCAGTGTTCCCTCCAAGCTGAGTTACTGTGAGCGAGCTCACAGTTCTTTAGCCTCCGGCTCACACATTTTTGTTGAGTCTGGGGAAACCCAAAAAAAGAGGGGAGAAAACCTAAACCAACAAAGCACAAACCTCCAAAGGAAGTTTAGAAAACTTATTGAGGGCCAAAAGTTAAAAACATAAGTGTACAAAAGAGTGTTCATTACAAAGACATATATAAACCTGAACTGGAAGGTACATATTAGTTCCAGTATATACAACTACTTCTGACACAAGGCCAGATATATTTGTGGCCCCAAATAGAAACTTTTTGGTGTGTCATTCAATTCCATATTGGAACATTCCAATTTTGGCCCCATTTTATTTATTGTTAGTTGCCTTACATCTGTTACAGGGACTCTGTTGCTTGTTGTATTTCGCACTATTTGACCTCTGCACTATTTGGCTCTTGTGAGCCAAAACGCGTCAGGTCATATGCTGTCTTTTTTGTGTGCGTATTCGTAACTTTGAACATTTTATGAGGCTTTAGTTGGGCCCCTACTAGGTTTTTATATGTCTTTGTACTAGAAGAAGAAGAAATTGGATTTATACCCCGCCCTTCACTACCCGAAGGTGTCTCAGAGTGGCTTACAATCTCCTTTCCCTTCCCCTCCCCACAACAGACACCCTGTGAGGTAGGTGGGGCTGAGAGAGCTCTGACAGAAACTGCTCTTTTTCAAGAACAGCTCTTATCAGAACTACGACTTGCCCAAGGTCATCCAGCAGATACAAGTCACATCAGCAGGTGCAAGTGGAGGAGTGGGGAATCAAACCCGGTTCTCCCAGATTAGAGTCCGCACACTTAACCACTACGCCAAACTGGCTCTAAGAACCACACCAAACTGGCTCTACGAATTACACCAAACTGGCTTTACGAACTAAGCCCTGAGGCAACCTTCCCTGCCCTCCCTCTCATGATCTGCCCAAGTTCACAGAATCCGCATTGCTGTCCGATGGCCATCTAGCCTCTGCTTGAAAGCCTCCAAAGAAGGCGATCCCGCCACCTCCTCCCGAGGAACCCCGTCCCAC
>NW_015161440.1:48727-63784 GCF_001447785.1 Gekko japonicus
CGCTCTGTCAGGAAGTCCTTCCTCACGTTTAGCCAAAAACTTCTGATTTAATTTCAACCCATCGATTCTGGTCCGACCTTCTGGGGCAACAGAAAACAACTCCGCCCCATCCTCTCTATCTGACAGCCCTTCAAGTACTTGAAGAGGGTTCTCTGATCACCTCTCCGTCGTCTCCTCTCCAGGCGAAACATACCCAGCTCCTTCAACCTTTCCTCGCAGGGCTTGGTCTCCAGACCTCCATCTTCCCAACTGGCCAATCCACTTTCCTGGGAAACATGGCGGACATCAGAGGAAGGGGTAACACTCCTTGGGCGGATCGTGCTCGGTTCCCCCTCCCCCCGGACACCCCCACCTTAAAATAATGGAGGCCACACACAGCTGTTTCCTTTTAAATAGAAGCAAAGTTCTTTACAGCACCACGAAAAGCCATCAAATATTGTTTTTTTTCATAATAACAACAATACAGGTAGGTGGAATGTGGGAGGCAAGAAAAGGAGTTTGGCGTTAGGATGCATAGCTCTGACAGGATGGTCATACAATACAGGTTCCATAACTTAATAAAAATATATGTTTCATATATATATTACACATATATATCCAGCATAAGAATCTTGGAATACTTTTTTAAGATACAGCTTGGGTTTGTTTTTTTTATTTTTGTTTTTAATCTCTCTCTCTCTCTTTACAACAGATATATTCACGTGGTCATTTCATTTTGTTCTTTTTAAGTTATTTTGTGTGTTTTTTTTATTTAATAAAGTTGTGCCAGACAAATTTTGGAGCTTAGCAAAGACAGACCTATCTGTACTTGGAGAAGAGGGGCAAATGCGGCACACCCTCGAACCCCAACCTGTGGGCACCCCAGTTCTCTCACAAACGGAAAATGAAAAATGACAAGAGCAAGAGAAACAACCCGGACGGCATCCCCAACTTAAAAGCCATTTTCTAGCCCAGACAGATTCCTGTGTGTACCCCGGTATCGAACTGCACGTGTGTCCAAAGTACACCCACACACAGACTTCCAATTTTATTACTCTTTTAAAAGCAACACGCAGAAAATAACACACTGGTAGGAGACGAGATTGTACCAAATAACCCGTAAAGGAAGGCACATCTTTCTTCTTTTTGCTAAAATGGTGTAGAAAAGAACATGGCAAAGGAGGAGGAGGAGGGGGAAAAGAAAAGAAGCCCGTGTAACAGAAACGTATTTTTGCACTCCCCCCAAAAAACAAAAGTAACGGTACCTTTGAAAACCTTGTGCTACTTTTAAAGATGGTCTCACCACAAGTTAGAGGTTAGGTCTAATGGTCAAGCGACACTCCAGTTCTTTCAATGCAATCTCTTTAAAACTGTTCTTAATATACAATTGATAATATTAACTCTCTTTTAAATATATATTAAAGTCCTTTCCTTTTGCTAATTATCTCGGGGAGGGGGAGGTCGATCCATATAATCTTTCTTCTCCAATAATTTAATACTCTATAGCTTATTTTACTGCAACCCTTTATACCCTTCTAAAGGCAAAAGGTGGATTTTGTTTTCCACATTTCGCAAAGCTGAAATAAGGGGGCTTTTGCCCACTTAGCACGATTAATAACCGTCACCTATTAACCCTGGGAGTTATGGGACCCCAGGGGCAGAGGAGGGAAGAGGGGGTTTCCTGAGCAGTTGATCTTCATCTGGTGCTTTCAAGCACTCGAAACGGGTCGCTTCCCAAACTAAGGCAGGGGCTGCTATCAGCGTTTCTAACTTTCCGGCTTCTTGTTTGTTTGTTTCTCGCAGGAGAAGAAGAGTAGAGAAAGGAATAGGGACCCCAGAGGATTAAAGGAGGCCCCAAGTTGCAGGCTGGGGAGGATTTGAAAACAGGTCTTGCATCTGCAGAGTAAGACAACAAGACTCTAAAAGGGAGATGTACCTATGGAAGCTCAGGATAGAATCAGGCCACTTGGCCTAAAGGCAGCGAATGCCCAAGTAAACACTGGTTTGTCAAGGCCGCTGGCCGTAATGGTACAAGATACTTGTGGGGGTGAAAGTTTGAGGCCTCTGGGGCCTGAAATCTAGAAGGGAATGGCAGACATTCCATCCTGAAATGTGGGCTCTTCTCTTTCGATTATGATCTGTGCAGGGTGCTCTACTGTTGTTGAGCTAGAGGAAGATGGAATGTGAGGAAGAGAACAGAGGGGGTGAGTGGCGGATTCCGTTATTCCTGAAACATCTAAGGGGCTATAGTCAGCAAAGGACCCAGTGGTTACAGTAGTTGGCGGACCCATGCTCGTGGGGAATGTGCCACGACTGCTAGGCATGTTCCTCTGATCGGCACCCGTTAGCTTGGAGCTGGCCACCTGTCTCTTTGGACGGCAAACACTATCTAGAAAACGAGAAGATGATCCGGAAAATATCTAAGCGGTGGTGGTGGTGATGCGGCCTTGTTGGAACACGACTGCGTGACGTGACCTCTGGGCTCGTGGAGGCCTAAAACCACCGTAACAAAACATTTGAGATCTACTCGACGAAGGACGCTAAAGCCTTATTTCTGGAAGCAAACCCTGACTGTGTAAAAAGACAAACCCCTGCAAATTTGTTCAGTCTTTGACGGAGGACTTTTAAGGGCACCGGGGCCCGCAAGCTAGAAACCTCGAGGGACCTGCCAAAAGTCTAATGATGTCCACCACCAAGACAGAAGCCGGAACAGAAGCGACCTCAAAAATTCAGAACGCCCCAAGATGAGAGGTCTTCAGGGATCAATGCATAACGAAGCTAATCAAGTTCAGTGCCAGGAACGACTCCTTGAACTGAATGTCGCTTCCAAGAAAGTCATTAGCTCTCTCGTGGCAAAAGGGGATGCTAAATTGCACCGGGATGGGAGTAATTTTGTTTAACGGTGATAAGGAAAAGGAGGGGTCTCTAGTTGCCAAGAAATGCCATCAGGAAGAGAGCAGCTGATTGATGCTCTACGAACCGGAGTTCCCGTATCGCTGAAGGGATGGGTAATCCGTTATTGGAATTCCCAGATTGTGCTTGTCTAAGATAGGATGTGCCCATCGAGAAGCAGATCCCTGTGGATCCATAGGGAGTGGCTATATCTCCCATCATCCTTTGGCCATTCAGGTGCTCGATTGCCTACTTCCCACTGCAACTGGGAAATGGGGGGTTTGTTGGGTCCAAGGACACAACGGTGGACCGTCACGACACGCTCAAGACTTCCGCAGAGATACTGTTTCCTGGGTCAAAATCCATGGTCCCTGCAGCCCATTCATCCCTTAGCAACCTCTCTTCTTAAACTTCCTAGTAACAGAGAATCTCAACCTTACAAGCATCACCTTACCGAGAAAACGTCCGGCCCTGGCCGGCCAGCTCGGCTCCACTATCATTTCCCCTCTCCGGCAATCGACAGTTAGTTGAGGATATTGCGGGTAACCTTTGAGATATTGTGCTATTCTCCATGGCACACATTCAGAAGCTATAGTTCCTTGGGCACACAATGCCGAGCACTGCAGGTCTTAACGAGGTTTGTCCTCCCACAGCCAGTCTTTCCTAACTCACACCACCCCATGTCAACATCGCGGGCCGAGTGCCTATGCGTGACATGGACGAGGATACCAACCAAAGAGGACTCTGGAGTCTGAATTATCTCATAGCTGAAGATATTCCGGTGAACACTTCCGGACAGAACCCCTTTAAGATTGCTGACTGTATTTGAAGGATGTGGAGAGTGAGAGGTCTCCAGACGCTGAACCCCTAGAGAAAGGGTCTCTACTGCCAAACACCTCTGGCCCCTCACCAGCAGCGCCGCATTGCAACCAGACATTCCACAAAACGTGATTAGGATATGTTGCCCCTGCCTGCCCACTGTCTACTTAGCGCTCCTCCCCGCACCTGCGCACACCCTCCTCCCAGAAAGAAGGCAGATAAGGGAAGGCTTCATTGTCCAATCAGGTGACGAGCTCTTTGGAAACAAAGAGAAAGTGCAATCAGAAGTCCCTCATGCTCAGAACCACAACTGCTATTTGCCCGGAGATATATTTTAACCATTTTCCCCGCCCTCCCCCCAAAAAACCCCAGGAATAAATATTCTTCTATGGCAGCTGCAATGGCTACCGGGGGGGTATTTACAGGGGGAATTCAGCCAGAATGTCTCTTTTTTTTTCCTTTTTTTGTTTTGCTTTTCAAGTTTCAACACCGTTATCAATCATGCAAACATACCAAAGCTTTTTGCACGGCACCCGCCAGCAACGAGGCAAACAAACAAAAAACAAAAAGAAAAGAAAAGAAAGGAGCTTATTTGTCAAATGGGACTCGTTAACAGAACAAAACTTCCCACAGTCACAAGCTTCATCGTCACCAGGAGAAGACTAACACCTTTGGGACAAAGAAACGAAGCATGCAGCCTACCAAAAGCCCCCACCCCCTTGCCCTGGGCTGGCAGCTTCCCTTGGGCGTCTCTCGCCCCGCCTCTTCCAGCGCTTCCTTCCCCGCCCCGCCCCCCCGACAATGGCAGACAGGCACAGGAACCGAGACAGCAGGGGCACGCGAGGAGGGCGGCGCTCAGTCTTGGAACGATACCGACACAAAAGGCAAGAGGGTCACCGGGACGAAACGTCAACCCGAATGGATAACGAGAACAGTCAGCAGCAAAAGACTGAAGACTTTAGTTGTGCCACATTCTGATCACTTGTTGAGACTGTCACAGAGGGGAGGGGGTGGGGTGGGGCTTCGATCTCGGAGGGAGGACGGGGACGCCTTCCCGGTTGAACGAGAAAGAGCCGCGCGCGGCAGGCCGAGCGGAGCAGATCACTCGGCCGCCATGCGGCCTGGAGAGAGTCGCAAGGTGACATCCAGCCCGCAGACAAGGAAGCTCCTGGCCGGAAAGAGGCACGGTGGCCTTCCGCTTCATTTGGAGGAGAATCCCGGCTGTCCTTGATTCCTCAAGGTCAGCAGGTCGGTTAGGTAGAAAAACGAAGGACGCGCACAGGAGAGATTCCCTTTCTCTTTGTCGCGTTCCGCTTCGGCGAAACCGGTCCCGAGGAAAGCCTTTCCCCAAGCATCTCCATTTGTTTCAGCACAATCCTGAGGTAATCTTATCTTCTTTGTGCAAACCTCGGAAAGACGGCGGGGGGAGGGGAGAGGGGCGGTACTCGTGGAGACGATTGTGCCCTTGTGCCCTTGGCAGATCCTGAGGGTTGGCTGGGTTGTTCTCCAGCTCTCATTCCAACATGGCGTCCAGCTGGTCGGCGAGGTCGTCGAACATACTGCCGATGTCGTCCAGAATGCTGACTGTGCTCTTGGATTCCGCGGCGGAGCTGAGGGGGGGACAAAGGCCGAGGGGAAGGGTTAGGAGGATGCCAGATGTGCTCACCCACCCCCACGGCAGGATCTCCCCCCCTGCGATGGCGATTGATTTCCCACCATTCCTCTGAGATCTAGGTGGCATTCCTTACCTAGCCCTATATGGTCAGGGGCCTGCCTACCTGAGGGACCGCTTTTCCCCACATGTTCACCAGAGAGCACTGAGGTCAGGGACTCAAAACCGCCTGACTCTCCCTGGTCTGAAAGATGCCAGACTGGCTTCTACCGGGGCCAGGGCCTTCTCAGTGGCGGCCCCACACTGGTGGAATGAGCTCCCGGAAGACATCAGGGCCCTGCGGGACCTCCTACAGTTCCGCAGGGCCTGTAAAATGGACCCCTTCCACCAGGCCTTCGATTAGGCGCCGCCACTGTCCACTGACTATATACTGATAACTTCTGAACAGTTAACATCTGAACGGTCAAGGCCCGCTTTGTGAACTGTATTTTGACCCTATGGGATGCTACTGCCATCAGCATTTTTATCTTTTTATATATATTTAGATGTATCTATGATGCCATTTTTGGTATACTACGTTCTTGCATTGTCTCAATGGATCCGCGTTTTAACGTATTTTAACCTGCCATAAGCCGGCATGAGCCTGCTATGCAAGGAAGGCGGGATAAAAATTGAATAGATAGATAGACAGACAGACAGACAGACAGAGAGAGAGAGAGACAGAGAGAGAGAGAGAGAGAGAGAGAGAGAGAGAGAGAGAGAGAGAGAGAGAGAGAGAGAGAGAGAGAGAGAGAGAGAGAGAGAGAGAGAGAGAGAGAGAGAGAGAGAGAGAGAGAGAGAGAGAGAGAGAGAGAGAGAGAGAGAGAGAGAGAGAGAGAGAGAGAGAGAGAGAGAGAGAGAGAGAGAGAGAGAGAGAGAGAGAGAGAGAGAGAGAGAGAGAGAGAGACAGACAGACAGACAGACAGAGAGATAGGTAGAGAGATAGAGAGATAGATGAGAGAGAGAGAGAGAGAGAGAGAGAGAGAGAGAATAGAGAGACAGACAGACAGAGAGAGAGAGAGACAGAGAGAGAGAGACAGACAGACAGACAGACAGACAGATAAAGACAAGCCGGAAACGACAACTGGTCCTAAATGCAGCAGCCCAAGAACTGTCAGGGGCCGGCCAGCTGCTGGGAACGTTTGTTGCCAGCCTGTTTCTGAGTCCATTTCCAGGGCCTGGTGATGAGCTCTATGGACCATCAGGCCTTCCTGGGACCGGTACCTTTGAAGGACCGACTCCTTCCAGATGGCCCTTTGCGGCAACTACAGTCGCCAGGCAGCCACCTGCTGGCTACACCACCACGGCTCGGGGCAGCCCACCTGGCACGAACCAGAGCCTGGAGCTTTCCCATCATGGCTCCGTGAAGATGTGAGAGGGGGCCCCTTCCTTGGAGATCTTCTGGAGGTGCTGCAAGGCCTGCCCGTTGACCAGGGCTTTCGAGAGGCGTCTTGTAAGGCGGGGGAGAGATTTGGGGTATGCCATTTTATGGCCCCGGTCACATGGGCCGGATATCGCGGGGGCGAGGCGTGGCTGTTTGCCCCGGGGCAAAATAACGTGCAGTTGCGCGATCAGACGTCCCGTGGAGGTTCCATGGGTAGGGGGGAGGTGCCGATCACAGGACAATCCTGCGGCGCGGCAAAGAAGGGGGAGGTGCCGATCATGCCACGGCAAAGAAGCGGAGCAGCGCGGCAAATGGGGTTGTGGTTTTTTTAAAAAAACTGAAATGTGCGCATGCTCCATTGGGTGCTTGTGCGCATCCGTGGAGACTTGTGGGGAAAAAAACCTTTTTGCAAGGGGACATGGGAGGGCACCGGATGCCACTGGAAATGCGATCAGATGCCTGCCCTTGCCCTGCAGTTACCGGAAACTAGTACCTCGGAGGTACTTGTTTTTTACCCCGCATCTTCGGCGGGAAGCCTCGGGTGAGCCACAGGAGCTCTATGCTTCCTAGATGTGGCGGTGAGATCGCGCCCGGAAAATCTGCCTATCTGCCGTCTCTCTAGCGTGGCTAATGTTCCGTGTGACCGCAGCCTATGTTTAGTTTCAACTGAAAATGCTAAGCCGCCTTGAACCATGAGGAAGGGTAGGGTATAAATGTTTTAACTGATAAATTTAAATAAATGAAACCCCATCATAGAAAAGAAGAAGAGGAGGAGGAGGAGGAGACTGGACTTATCCCCCGCCCTTCACTCGGAGTCTCAGAGCGGCTTGCAATCTCCTTCCCCTCCCCACAACAGACACACGAGAGAGCTCCTACCCTTACACCCTCCTCTTGTGACCCACACAGAGGGTACTCTCTGGGTTCTGCCCCCCGCCCACCTGAACCCGCCTCGGGCCCCTCCCGCCCCTGCTGGGTAGTCCTTACTCTGCTGCCTGCCCATCCTCCTGCTTGATCTTCTCTTCCACGGCTTGCAGGGCAGCCGCGAGCGAGGCGCTTGTCTCCTCCAGTTTCTGGTGCGCGCTCTCCGCGCTGGCGCTCTCCGTCGAAGGCCCCGCCATGGACGAGCGTGGCGGCTTGACCGGCACCATCTGGGGGGGTGTCCCGCCGGGGGAGAGGGGCTTCGCCGGGCTGGAGCAGAGCGACGGGGGCGTGCTCGACGGCTTGATGGTCGGAGCCAGCTGCTTGGCGGGTGACGGGGCGGGCGTGGAGCTGGCGCTTGCCGACTGGAGGGCAGCGTGGACCTTCGGCTTGGGGGCGGTCGGGGGAGGCGTAGGCTTGGGGGAGATGGGAGGCGGAGTGCCGTGGACTCGCTTCACTTCTGCAATGGAGAACAGAGCGTCGAGGCTTGGCCGCTTCTGGGGAAGCCGCCGCTGTATCTATACGCCAGCTATTCGGTCTTCCCTCCCCACCCGTCACCCCCAGCATCCCCGAAAGATTGTGCGAGTGCCTTTAAAAAAAGGTAAAGGTTCCCTTGCTCGAAAGCCAGTCGGGTCCGACTCTAGGGTTGCGGTGCTCATCTCTGTTTCAAAGCCGAAGAGCCAGCGCTGTCCGAAGACGTTTCCGTGGTCATGTGGCCGGCATGACTAAACACCAAGGCGCACGGAACGCTGTTACCTTCCCACTGAAGTGGTACCTATTTATCTACTTGCAATTTCTTGCTTTCGAACTGCTAGGTTGGCAGGAGCTGGAAACGAGTGCCTTGCTACCCAGTTAATCTCTCTAAATACGTACTTAGAGAGTCCTCTACCTCTCTACGGTTTCAATCAATGCCAGCAGCAATTTCGGAGGGCCGATTCAACCAAGCTCCATTGGCCCATCATCTGTGTCTTTGTGGTTCCCATGAACTTGAGGATTCACCTCACTACATTCTCTTTTGCCCACTGTATTCTAGTCTGAGGGCTAAATTTTTAGCAGGTGTTTATTTGTGGTTCCCACGAACTTGAGGATTCGCCTCGCTACATTCTCTTTTGCCCACTGCATTCTAGTCTGAGGGCTAAATTTGTAGCAGGTGTTTTATCTGGTCTTCACGCTTACCCAGTTGAGGTTTTTTTTTTTCATTTTTGTTATCTGACATTGATGCCTATGTCTCGTATAAAGTGTCATTATTTGCCCTGGCTGCAAAGAATAAACGTACCAAGGTGGTATCAGCAGGGGTCATTTCCTGTGGGAGCGCACAGGAGCGGAGCTCCGGCAGTAAAGAGCCCATGGGGCGGGCACATGTAACAAGCCTCACCCCCTGCTCCCAGGAGCCCCAGGCCACAAGGAGCAAGAAGCAGCCAGGTAAGTTGCAGTGGGTGTTGCCTTCTGACACACCTCCGGTGATGTCAGGGGGTGTGGCATATGCAAATAACTTATGCTAATGAGTTATGCTAATGAGCTCCTGCACCTCTTTTTCTACAAAATGACCCCTGGGGGATTATCTAGGCTACTGTATTCAATTAGTCCTATTTTGTTACTGATCTCTGGTATTTTCATATATGCTGACTTTTAACCTGTAGCTTCTTCACCATTTGTGTTTTGTAATTCTGCAACGGCCGGTGGCTGATTACAAGAAACCAAACTGAAACCGATCTGAGCCTTGCCATGTTATAGAGACCAAACCCCCTTTGGGATCAGTCGCTTGGGCCTGCCCCTGAGCCAACTGGCAAGGAGAGAGCTTCCTCCGGCAACGTGCACACTCACCTGGACTGCCAGGCCCAGGAATCGGGGCCTTCTTGGAGGTGGGCGTGGGAGGCCCAGAGGCTTTCTGGGGTAGGACGGGCTTGGGAGATACCGGCGGCTTCACAGGTTTCTTGGGTTCGCCTTCTGTGCGGTCGGACCTCTCCTGCTGGCCGGCAGGGCGCGAGGCATCCGTGCCGCTCGTGTCGGAGGCCGGTCGGCGCCTGACGGTGGCGGTGCCGTTCTGATACACCGACAGCGGCGCCGGCTCCTGCTCCTTGTCTTTCGACTTTGGCCGCCTCTTGACCGTGTCGGACTCCGTGAGGAGGAACTTGATGTTGTCCTGCTGGCTCTGCTTGGCCCGGATCCTCCTCTTCAGGGTGGCGCTGGCCTCCACTTTGCCGAGGTCGCGGTGGGAAAGCGGCGGGGCCTCCCCCCCTTCGGCCTTGGCCACCCCCATCTGCCGGGGGCGCTGTTTGATGGTCAGGTTGCCCTCTTCGGCAAAGGGGATGTTCTCACCAGGACCGCTCTGCGGGGAGGCTCCGGCGTGCTCCGCCCGCGGCCGTTCCGTCGGGCTGCCGTCTTTCGCCGCCTCGGACTTGATGCTATCCGACCGCTCGCGGCGGGCAGCCGTGACGAGCCCGGTGACGGGGCCGCTGATGGTTCGCCGGCGGTTCACCACCTCCCCGTCTAGCCCAATGGCATCCTTGTGCTTCACGGTGGCCAGCACGGTAGCAACACGAGAGTGTTCTGGGCTAGCCGGGTGCACGGCGACCCCAGGGGGCAAGTAGTATCCGTCGGAACCCTTCCCGAGGCCGGGTGGCCTCTGCAAGGTGAGCCCTCGGCCCCCACCTCCGATGGACGACATCTCCAACATAGCGGCGATGCTCTTCACGCTTCCGGCACTGCCCGTGTCAACGGTCCCGCCGAAATCACTGGCGCGCCGCTGCTGCTGCAGTTCCGGGGAGGGCTCCAGTCTCTCCTCCCCTTCCTTGGTGAAGTCGTCGCCCATGTTGGTGCTCGAGATGGCAGAACTGGAACGCTTGGGGGGCGGCGGCGGGGGGCCCTTCTTCTTTGGCCGCACGGCGAAGGACTGGCTGCGGTTGACGTTCTTATCGTTGCCCGACTGTGATCGCACGGAGTGGCTGCGCCCGACTCGCCTCTGCACGGTGGCGTAGGGACCGGCGTCCGGCACCAGCAGCTCGTCTCGCTCCTGCTCGCTATCCGACATGGCGTAGCGGTTCAGGCTGTGGGCCCTCTTCTTCGGCCGGCCGCTCTCCTCCTCGCCGTCCCCGGCCTGAGGCGGCAGGCACAGCACGGGCACCGAGACAGGCAACACCGGCACAGCTTGCGCCAAGGGCCCGGCCGTGTGAGCGTCACCCTCCACGGGCTGCGGCATGACGTAGGCGAAGCCGCGGTGCGTGGGGGACTGAGGCAGCGAACGAGGAGACATGGGGCGGTCAGACTGCGGCAACAACTGGGGCGTGGGCTTCACCTTGGCGGTGGCGTGCGGCAGGCTGACGGCCTGTGGCGAGGACGGGCGGGGCTTGGTGGGCGTTTGCGGGGGGGTGTAGTGACCTCCGGACGGGGGGAAGGACTGCCGCGGTTTGCCAGGCACTGGCGGCACGCTGGCACGCTTGACGCTGTGGCCGTGTCGGAGACTCCGCACGTCCTTGGGGAGCGTGGCCGGGCCTTCTTTCCCGTCCTCGGCCAGGTACTCCTGGCTCCTGGAGATGGCCGCCCCGGGCGATTTGGGTCCGTCTCCCAGCAGCTCTTGGGAGCTGCTCATGTGCTTCGCTCTCCCGCTCAGGCTGTTCTCATGGACCAGGCGGGCGGAGTGCCGGAAGGCGGCCCCTTCGCGGAAGTGCCCCGCGTGGTTGACCTGCTTCTCAGCCCCGTCCTCGCCCGTGCCCGTCATGGCCACCTGCAGCTCGTTGCTCAGCTCGCTGTCCTGGAAGGTGGTCATCTTGGGGGACTGGCATTCGGCCGTCTCCTGCTGGGGAGACTCGATGGCCACCGTGTCCTGCGACGGCGGCCCCCCCTTCTTCTTCAGGGTCCCCGACTCGTACTTGGCGTATTCGGCCTTCTGGATCTCGGCTAACTTCTTCACGGCTAACATCAGCTTCTTCTGGTGGCCTAAGAGAACCCCAGGAGAAATCGGGTTGAGTCCACTTACACAGCGGCTGTTAAAAAAACTTGGGATAAGAAGCGCCCCCCTTCAAAATTGTCTTTTTTCTTAAGAATGTAACAAGGGCCCTGGCTGGATCAGACTAGTGGTCCATCTGGTCCAGCATCCTGTCTCACATACTGGCCAACTAAGGGGAAGGCCGATCCAACAACAGGGCATAGAGGAGTTCTTTCACCCGGAGAAGAATGATGTAAGTAGCTACGGGTCTCCATTGGGAAGAAACCTGGGGTATAAGTGAAGTAAATAAATAAATGAATATTCACTTCTGGCTGATTTTCAGGGATTTCCTCAGGCCAGTATCAAGCTCAGAGGCTGAATAGTTAATTAAATGCCATGTTAGAAAAGCAAACTGCTTCAGGTTCTAAGATTTCTCCAGTGGTCCAAACTATGTTCGATTAATTGATCTAAGAATAGATAGATAGATAGATAGATAGATAGATAGATAGATAGATAGATAGATAGATAGATAGATAGATAGATAGAGTTGGATCTAAAGCTTGTTATCTTCTGACAGAAGGGTACTTTTGCTGATGGGAAAGGTGGGAATTTTCATATATCCCCCTTAATATTCTGGACCCCAACATTTAAAAAAAATTGGAAGTTTTTATTGATAATTAACAAACAATACATAACATCAATAACAATAAAACAATACTTAACATACAATAACATTCAAAAGGCCGCTGCATAATATGTTATAGGATTACATTAATTCTGGACCCCAAGATCACACCCAGCAGTATGCCGGGGCTCTCTTAATTCCTTGGGGCAACATTCTGGAGGCTGTATTAGGTCACAACAGGACAGTTTCATGCTGTGACCAGAATTCCATTTCTGGCACTTTGATCCAACACCACATAAGCTAAATATTTTTTTTTTAAAAAAGCACAGCATGCATACACAATGTGAACAAATCTACAAAATCAACAGTGAAAAGGGGGAAAATAGGATCAATGCAGAAAGAAACAAAACAGGGAACATTTCTCTACTTAAGACAAATATGGCTATCCATGTTTTATTCTAAGAAGTTGATTTCCATTTCAGACACTGTTATAAATGGGAACATCAGTGCTGCTGAACAGGAATGTACCTGATACACCTCTGTACCATCTCTTCAAGGAAAGCAAATAGGGATAATTGCTTCAGCGTGTAATTACAGCCACAAAAACACCTGTCAATTTGTAGGCATTGTTCCGATGTTACGCTTTTTTCCACACTTCTACTCTGAATGACCCAGCCCGGAATCCGCCCGCACCCCCGCTGGACTCAGCCCCCTCACCCAGTTTGGTGATGCCGATCTCCTGCAGGTCCTCCCACGTGATGTCGGTGATGAAGTCGATGTTCTCGTAGCCATTCTCCACCAGCACCTTGTAGTACTGGCCCAGGCCGATCATGGAGAGCCAGAGAGCCAGGTTTGCCTGTGGCGGGAAGAGGGACACAAATCAGTCTTCCAAAGAGAACGGAGGGGCCGTTGCCGAGAGAGGGTCTCCTTTTCCCCTCGGGATGCTCGGGGGGGGGGATTTATCTAGTGCCGGCCAAGAGACGGTCGCCCCAGAAACAACAGAGCCGCCCATGAGCCTCGCTGAGCCCAAAATGGAGGAAAGAGGGACATCTTACTGGCTTGTATTCCGGGAGCCACTCCGGGATGCTGAGACTGTTGATCTCCGAGGCAATCTTCTTCCTGTGGCCAGGCTTGGTGACGCCGATGGCCGTCAGATCCTGCAGCAACATAGAATAGAATAGAATAGAAGAAGAAGAGATTGGATTTATGCCCCGCCCTTCACTCAGAGTCTCAGAGTGGCTTACAAACTCCTTTCCCTTCCCCTCCCCACAACAGACACCCTGTGAGGTGGGTGGGGCCGAGAGAGCTCTGACACAAACTGCTCTTTTTCAAGGACAGCTGTGCCAGAGCTTGTGACTGACCCAAGGTCACATCAGCAGCTGCAAGTGGAGGAGTGGGGAATCAGACCCGGTTCTCCCAGATTAGAGTCCGCACACTTAACCGCTACACCAAACTGGCTCTCCAGAATAGAATAGAATAGGCTAAATATTGTAGAAGAAAAGAGACACCCATCCCCAGAAGAAATAATAAATAAGCTATTGGAAACGGCTGAGATGGATAAATCGACTATACTTCTGAAAGGACAGAAAAGACGAACGTTTTGAAAATACGTGGTCAAGATTTTACAGGTGGACTGAAGAATATATGAAATAAACTTTGCATGCAACCAAAGTGGAAAACGTAAAGAACACCATAAGGACATTGACAGTAATGTGTGCAAAGTTTTTAAAAAACACAATAAGGTGTAGAAACTTATTTGTGTTTAGGGAAAAACTTAAGAGAGGCTCAATGGTTAGATTCCCCTATTTTATGTTTGTGTTTGTAGATTTGTTGTGTTTTGGTTAGGGTATGTTTGTTTGTCCATTTGTCATTGTTATAAAATAAAAAAATATCCCCCCCCCCCCAAAGATCCTACCGCAACAGAACAGCAACTCGATTTCATTCTATTCCAAACAATTTGCAAACCCGCCTTTCTCCTAATAACCCGCGGCCCGAGACAGGTTCTTACGCCGCGTGCCACAAAAGCATCCAGCCAGGGACAAACCTGAAGTTGCCCTCCCCTTCCCCCCTTAAGGGCAGTCTTGAACGAACCCCAGCTGGCCTCTTGTCCAACCTGGAATTTTTTTGGCTCGCACCAGCAAGACTTGGTGACCTCATTGCACAGGGAAATCCCACCATAAGGAGAGAAACCTCCTAAATGTCACCGTTGTTAGCTGTTCTTAGAGCTGTGGGGCCCCCCCAGAAGGAGAACAGAAAAGGAGATTGGATTTACACCACGCCCTATCTTGTCCATGGGGTTGCGAAGAGTCGGACTCGACTGTGCGACTGAACAACAACAAACTTCACTGAGAGCGGCTCACAATCTCCTTTCCCTTCCCCTCCCCACAATAAACACCCTGTGAGGCAAGTGGGGCTGAGAGAGCTCTCTCGAGGACTGCTCCTGAGAGAACAGCTCCGAGAGAACTTGTGACTGACCCAAGGTCACACCAGCAGCTGCATGTGGAGGAGGAGTGGGGAATCAAACCCGGTTCTCCCAGATTAGAGTCCGCACTTCTAACCACTACACCAAACTGGCTCTGACACAAAGGGATCGCCGCCGAAAAGCGGTGGCAGTTTTTTCAACGCATGACATTCTGTTCTTCGGCCACTAGAGGGAGCACTGGTAAGACCAGAGGGGCTACAGGGAAATTTCACTTTCTAGTGAAATCCTGCATGTGAGAAAAGTCGGCCATTGAGATTCACTCTGGAGGGAGGGGAGGGGAGGGGGACCTCCAAAGAATACCAGGGCCGGGAGGCAGAGGCAGGCAGGCAAGCCACTTCTGTGAACGTCCTCCATGCCCCAGTAGGAGTCAACAGAGGTGGCC
>NW_015161440.1:63949-69925 GCF_001447785.1 Gekko japonicus
TGGAGGGGGCTCAATTCTTTCCCTTGCCCCAATAGGGGCAGGGTCTGGGCGTGGAACAGCGGTCACTGGGTGTGTGTGTGTGTGGAGGGGGAGGTGTTTGTGAATTTCCTGCATTGTGCAGGGGGTTGGACTAGATGACCCTTGAGGTCCCTTCCAACACTATGATTTCAGGGGTTGCCAGAGGTCGCCATGACTTCGAGGCACGGGCGCACACACACACACACACACACAAAATGCAAAAAGACCAAAAGAAAAGGGAAGCAGCAACTACATGAAACAACCTGCCCACCGTTGTGTGCCCCCCACCCAAAATGCAATCAGTTCAGTTCATTTTATTTCGGTACGTAACCAGCACCAATCAGTTAGTAACGTAGTTGGATACCATCAGGGCTTTTTTGGTAGAAAAAGCCCAGCAGGAACTCATTAGCATAATAGGCCACACCCAACAGCAGGAACTCATTAGCATATTAGGCCACACCTCTGACCAACTCATTGGCATATTAGGCCACACCCCCATGTTACCAGAAGAGTGGTCATCCAGCCACACCCACCTTTTGCTTCTTATTCTGTTGACCTTGTTTGTTGTCCAAACCCAGGGCCTTTTTTTGTAGCAGGAACTCCTTTGCATGTTAGGCCACACACCCCTAATGTAGCCAATCCTGATGAGTGTCTGCTGTTGGGTGTGGCCTATTATGCTAATGAGTTCCTTCTGGGCGTGGCCAACTTGGGAGGCAGCCGGAACTCCGTTCCTGTGCGTTCCTGCCCAAAAATAGCCCTGGATACCATACTCTAGGGGCACACAGCCGTTAACTTGAAAATAATTACATAAAAACTTTAACAAAATGCCGTCAGTTTTTCCTCACCTCCGGCGTCATCCGGCTGATGGTGGGGATATCGTACCCGGCGTTGATGAAGTTGGAGGCGTAGAGCTGCAGCTGGAACTTGTAAAGCCACTGGTATACGGCCTCCGAGCTCTAGGGGAAGGGGGGAAGAGGGAGATAATGGAGGGGAGCCATGCTATCTGTCTGTCTGCACCTGCCTGATCCCCTTTCTAAACCAGTTCTCCCTTGGCCCTGAGCCCTGGCAGTTAGGAGGGCGAAGCGTCGGCCGGAACGGACTTGTCGTGAGCTGCTGTCGCTGGACGTTGACGGTGGTGCGGCTGCCCTGCTAACCCTGAGCACCGCATTCATCTCTCTGTAACCTCGGCAGTATCCATGCGGGGGCCGACTAAGGGGGACGAGGGAGGCTTGGCTTACGGCCACACCACCAGTTTGGTGTAGTGGTGAAGTGCGCGGACTCTAATCTGGGAGAACCGGGTTTGATTCCCCGCTCCTCCACTTGCGCCTGCTGGATGACCTTGGGCAAGCCATAGTTCTGATAAGAGCTGTTCTTGAAAAAAAGAGCAGTTTCTGTCAGAGCTCTCTCAGCCCCGCCTACCTCCCAGGGTGTCTGTTGTGGGGAGGGGGAGGGAAAGGAGATTGTCAGCCGCTCTGAGACTCCTTTGGGTAGTGAAGGGCAGGGTATAAATCCAATCTCTTCTTCTTCTTCTTTTACCTCACAGGGTGTCTGTTGTGGGGAGGGGAAGGGAAAGGAGTTTGTCAGCCGCTCTGAGACACCTTTGGGTAGTGAAAGGCGGGGTATAAATCCAATCTCTTCTTCTTCTTCTTTTACCTCACAGGGTGTCTGTTGTGGGGAGGGGAAGGGAAAGGAGTTTGTGAGCCGCTCTGAGACTCCTTTGGGTAGTGAAGGGCAGGGTATAAATCCAATCTCTTCTTCTTCTTCTTTTACCTCACAGGGCGTCTGTTGTGGGGAGGGGAAGGGAAAGGAGTTTGTCAGCCGCTCTGAGACTCCTTTGGGTAGTGAAGGGCGGGGTATAAATCCAATCTCTTCTTCTTCTTTTACCTCACAGGGTGTCTGTTGTGGGGAGGGGAAGGGAAAGGAGTTTGTGAGCCGCTCTGAGACTCCTTTGGGTAGTGAAGGGCAGGGTATAAATCCAATCTCTTCTTCTTCTTTTACCTCACGGGGTGTCTGTTGTGGGGAGGGGGAGGGAAAGGAGATTGTCAGCCGCTCTGAGACTCCTTTGGGTAGTGAAGGGCAGGGTATAAATCCAATCTCTTCTTCTTCTTCTTTTACCTCACAGGGTGTCTGTTGTGGGGAGGGGAAGGGAAAGGAGTTTGTCAGCCGCTCTGAGACTCCTTTGGGTAGTGAAGGGCAGGGTATAAATCCAATCTCTTCTTCTTCTTCTTTTACCTCACAGGGTGTCTGTTGTGGGGAGGGGAAGGGAAAGGAGTTTGTCAGCTGCTCTGAGACTCCTTTGGGTAGTGAAGGGCAGGGTATAAATCCAATCTCTTCTTCTTCTTCTTCTTTTACCTCACAGGGTGTCTGTTGTGGGGAGGGGAAGGGAAAGGAGTTTGTGAGCCGCTCTGAGACTCCTTTGGGTAGTGAAGGGCGGGGTATAAATCCAATCTCTTCTTCTTCTTTTACCTCACAGGGTGTCTGTTGTGGGGAGGGGAAGGGAAAGGAGTTTGTCAGCCGCTCTGAGACACCTTTGGGTAGTGAAGGGCGGGGTATAAATCCAATCTCTTCTTCTTCTACGGCGAGGCTGGTCTCCCAGACCACACAAACATCTTTGTCTTGTGTCTGTAGATTTTGCTGCTTAACCTTCCTTTTCTTGGTCCAGTATTCACTTATTGGTTATCTTATTGTAATATGTATTAAAGTTACATGTACCTCAATACTGTTTGACCTCTGAAGAAGGCCCCAATAGGGCGGAAGTGCGTCAGGTCGTGTGCAATCTTCCCTCTAAGCTGTGGAGTCTAGTGAGCAAAAATTCTACTTTGTGAGCTACTGGTATTAAAGTTGTGAGCGAGGGGTTTGGCTGCTGCCTGAATTAGCTTGCTCTCGAGCCATCCTTCCTGAGCGAAGCCAAAAATGTGTGAGCTGGAGGCTAAAAAACTGTGAGCTGGCTCGCACTAACTCAGCTCAGAGGGAACACTGGTCGTGCGTATCGGCCCTGGTGTTTAGGCCACTAATACTTTTTAACGAGCTTTTCATTGGGCCCTTATATGTTTTAAACTGTCTTTCTAATAAATACATGTATTTTTGTAAATTACAGGGCTTTTTTTGTAGAAAAAGCCCAGCAGGAACTCATTAGCATAATAGGCCATACCCAACAGCAGGAACTCATTAGCATATCAGGCCACACCCATGACAGCACAGCTCATTCGCATATTAGGCCACACCCCCATGTTACCAGAAGCGTGGTCATCCAGCCACACCCACCTTTTGCTTCTTATTCTCTTTATCTTGTTTGTTGTCAAAACCCAGGGCTTTTTGCATGTTAGGCCACACACCCCTAATTGTAGCCAGTCCTAATGAGTTTCGGCTGTCGGGCGTGGCCTGTTATGCTAATGAGCTCCTGCTGGGCGTGGCCAACTTGGGAGCCAGCCGGAACTCCGTTCCTGTGCGTTCCTGCCCCAAAATAGCCCTGGTAAATTATAAGTTTCCACTAGGTTTTTAATACTGGCCCTTGATCAGACTCCTTTCTTACCCTTGTGGTTCTTGATCCCAGTTTTTGGGTCAGGTTTGTTTCCCTGTGCCTTACCGTTCCCAGACCAGGTGGTTCACACCTACCTTCCCCTCCGACATGGGCTCCACCTTTTTAACCGGCTGCTCGCCATAGGGCTGGCCGGGGTACAAGGGGCCGCTGAGACTCGGCGTCCGGGAAGAACCTGGCAGGAAGGAGGAAGGGGAAGCCATCAGTGTGATGAAGGCCGTCCGGGACTCGGGACATGGACACGGTTTAGGCTCCCGGCCCCAGGTCGATGGCCAGCCGGTATGGCTCCTCCCCTGCGTGGAAACATCGCTCTGCACAAGACGTCCCTGGGTCTAAGAGTGAATCCTCCTTGTTTCCGGTATCGTCTACCTGCTTTAGTTTGTTCCTTGCATTGTGTCCTAATCCTCATCTTACTGCACTGTTTGTTGGTGGGCTTCTGTCCTGTCGTCTTCCCAGCATCTCAGCAAGAAAAGTGGACAATGCATGAAGTACAAAGAGTCGGAGTAATACTAATTGTAGATTGCAGGGGGTGGTGGTTAAGGCTGAGTGAAGAGTTAGGGGGCAGCGATCGGAGGAGACATGTCCAATTTCCGACGGGGCCACTCTCTGCCAGAGAAGGAAAATGCTGTTTTCCAGCCTCCGTTGTGAAAACGGACAACAGTTAAATTAGTTGTTGTAGATTTCCCAGGCTGTGTGGCTGTGGTCTTGGCGCTGTAGGACCTGACGTTCCGCCAGCAGCTGTGACTGGCATCCTCAGAGGTATAACACGGAAAGAGGGAGTACTCTCTGTGTCGAGGTGAGAAGAAAATTTATAATGACTCAGCCCTACCCCACTAATTAATAGGAAACAGAGAGTGAGTATAAATGGGCAATTTTCTCAGTGGAGGGTGGTAAGCAGTGGGGTACCGCAGGGATCAGTACTCGGTCCGATGCTCTTTGTTTATTAATGATTTGGAGTTGGGAGTAAGCAGTGAAGTGGCTAAATTTGCAGATGACACGAAGTTGTTCAGGGTGGCGAGAACCAGGGAGGATTGTGAGGCACTCCAAAGGGATCTGTCGAGGATGAGCAAGTGGGCGTCAACGTGGCAAACGGGGTTCAAATGATGCACACTGGAGCCAAAAATCCTAACTATAAATACACGTTGATGGGGTCCGAACTGGCAGAGACTGACCAAGAGAGAGATCTTGGAGTCGTAGTAGATAACTCCATGAAAATGTCTAGACCAGGGGTGTCGAACTCATTTGTTATGCGGGCCGGATCTGACATAAATGAGACGTTGTTGGGCCGGGCCGTGTGTGTCATAAAATGTAATGCCAGGGAGTGGAGATTATTTATAAAGGACACAAACACAATGGTGGTTTTTTCCCCTTAAAATAAAAACACGCTTAAAACATTAGCCCTCTTGCCATATTTTGTTTATTTAACAGTGTCTGATATAACTGACCCCTCTTGCTCTGAATTATTGCATCAAAATGTCTGTGCTGTTGCAACCTTGAGTACGCTGTTCAGGTGTGTATCTGTAAGCTGCAAACCTACAATGACGCAGCAGCAGCAGCAGAACTGGAAGAAGAAGCAGAAGACAGCCAGTTCCACTGCGGGCCTGATAGAAGCCCTCCGGGGGCCTGATCCGGCTCCCGGGCCGCATGTTTGACACCCCTGGTCTAGACAGTATGCGACTGCAATAAAAAAGGCCAACGCTATGCTCGGGATTATTAGGAAGGAAATTGAAAACACAGAGTGTTGGACTGGATGGGCCATTGGCCCGATCCAACATTGGCTTCTCTTACGTTCTTATGTTCACCTTCCTGAGTGGACATAAATTACCTGCCTACCCTTTTTCTTCTCACCTTGACCCAGAGAGTACTCCATCTTTCCGTGTTATGCCTCTGAGGATGCCAGTCACCGCTGCTGGTGGAACGTCATGTCCTACAATGCCAAGACCACAGCCCCACGGCCCGGAAAATCTACGACGACGAATACACTCCGGCTGCGAAAGCCTTCGGCAGCAAGCCGTCAAACTGTCACCTTCCCCTCCCCACTCTGCTTGTTACGTTTACGACGTTAAAAAAACCAAATCCAAAACATCAGACACCGCCCCCCCAAAAAGGAGTGAAACAAAAAGACGCCCGATGGGCAATGCTCCCTCTAAGCTGTGGAGTCTTGTGAGCAAAATTCTACTTTGTGAGCTCCTGGCATTAAAGTTTTGAGCGAGCCATTTGGCTACTGCATCAATTAGTTTGCTCTGGAGCCCATCCCTTCCCGAGCTAAGGCAAAAAGGTGTGAGCCAGAGGCTAAAAAACTGTGAGCTGGCTCACATAACTCAGCTTAGAGGGGACACTGCCAATGGGAACGTGGAAAAACAAACGGGGACAGAGAAGGTTCAGCCTCTTCATTCAGGTGACAAGCAGTAAGGAAGAGC
>NW_015161440.1:69936-70943 GCF_001447785.1 Gekko japonicus
ACTAGCCCTCAGGAGAGCCGGGTTCGAATCCTACTTCAGACGGTTAGTGAGGGACCTTGGACGGCTGATCTCCCTCTGCCTAACCTGCCTTCCAGGAATGCTGCGGGAGACATGAGCTGACTGAGAGGAAATGCACGATTTAAAAAATCTGATTGGAATGCGATCAACAGCCACAGACAGACCCCCTTGCTTGGAAGCAGGAGCAGGATTTGAACCATGGGCTCAATGGCTGATCAGCTCAGCCTCGCGGAGGGGGTACCCAGAGAAAACAGAATCTGGAATCCAGCCCTCGGACGGGTCTAAGAAAAATCCCTGCAAAGGAAGGAAGAGGCTCGAGCGTCTCCGAAAGTGCCACGGAAACACGTAGGCAACCGGCGGCTGTTAGACCACGGCAGGGCACAGGTGGAACGAGGCCAAAACGGCAGTCAAGGTGACCTTCAAGGCGTCCCACCCCCACCCCCATTCTCTTCCCCTGCTCTGATCCAGCTACAAACAGACACAGCCAGTCGGGCAATATATACCGGGGAAAATCCATGTGCGAAGTGCATCCCTCTTTGGACGACCAGACGCAGGAAGCGAGGGATAGAGAAACAGCGTTTTGGGTCGCCCTGCATGCACAGATGGTCCATTTCCGGGGTGGGGAGAGAGGAGGCTCGTTCTGTTCCCAAAATCTAGTTGGCGATCCCCCCCCCCCAACATGGAGGAAGCCCAAAGCACCGCAAAAAAATGCCGATCCGATGCCGAAAGGCCCCGGAGGACCGGGCGTGCACGAGACTCGCCGTGCCCTTAAGGAGCGGGGTACGTGGAGACGGCCATCTGCCGTGTTGCCCCACCCCGGTGCCGTCTCCCAAGCAGAAGGCCCTGCCTGCGACCCCCACGTTTTGGATGCCAGGAAAGGCGTTCGCTTGCTCTGGGGCGAGGGTCCGTGCCAGAGCCTGCAGAGGAAGGAGGGTTTGTGGAGGGGTGGGGGGACGCCGCTGAAATGTCCAGGGCACCGAACCCGAAAT
>NW_015161440.1:71069-74283 GCF_001447785.1 Gekko japonicus
TGGGGGCCCTCCCCCTGGGGACGCGGGCGCCCCCCCCCGCCCCGATTCCCCCCCCCCACTAACCGAAGCAGCCAAAGGCCTGGCAGCAGCAGAGAGAAAGGTTCATCTTTGGCCCGGCTGGGTTCCTCGAGCAAAGAAGGGCCACGCGTCGAGGAAGCAGGGGAGGCTCCGGCGAGCGCGGAGGACCCGGCCCCACCAGAGAGCATCCACGCACCTGCAGGCGTCTCCGATGCCTTGGCAGGCCCGTCGCCCACGGAGGATTCTTGTGCAGACGCCTTCTGGGAAAGGACCGTCGCCAGCAGCTGAGGGATTGGGGGCGGGGAAGAGAGAGGAGGCAGAACCGAGTGAGAAGAGGGCTCGGAGAGGGGCACGGGGGGGGGGGCACGGGGGGGGGGCGCACACGGGGGCAACGGGGGACCCAGGAAGGACCGGCCGGGAACGGGCAGCTGTCTAGCAGAGCCCTGATTCCCTTGGCAAAGTGGCACACGGTGGCACGGCGCCAGCACGGCTCTGCCTGTTCGGTATTCGCGGCAGCGGCCCAAGCTGGCGTGGAAACCTTGCCAGGCTGCCGGTACGCGAGCGGGAGATCCGGGGAGACCAGGAGAGGGGCTACCTCCCCCTCCCCTCCCTCCTGGCTCACCTCCCCCAGGAGCGGAACGAGATCCTGGGCATCTGCCAAGGGAGCCGGCAGGAGCAGAGAAGAGCCGGTGTGCCCAGCAGCCACCAGGGGGCAGCAGAGCACAGCCGTGCCCGCTTTAGGCCAGGATGGATTCCGTGGCCGGCCAAAGAACCAAGCTTTTTGGGGGGGCTCTCCCTTGGTGCCCTTGTAGGCCACAGGGGCGGGGAAGGACACGAAGCGATGCCAGAGGCGGGATCCCGGGAGCAGAGGGTTCCACTCACCTTGACACCTTCCGCGCCGGGGTGGAGAGCGTGGCTGCCGCTCCCCGCGCTTTGGCCACTCCCCGAGCTCCGGCCGCTGGCCACGCTGCCCGTGCTGCCGACGCTGCTGCGGTCGCCGCCTGTCGACAGGGGAGGGAGGGGTCACGTTAGGAAGGATACACGGCAGCGGCAGGCGGGTGCCCCTTCCAGGAAAAAGCAGTGCCACGGAAGAGAGGACGGCACCGGAGCTTGTGACCGGGGAGGACTCGTCAACGATGAGTCCGGGTCTCCCTGCTCCCCCGGGGCCCGTTCCAGGTTTTGGGAGGCCCTGCGCCAGCGCTCCCTCTAAGCTGAGCGAGTGTGAGCCAGCTCGCAGTTTTCTTAGCCTCCGGCTCACGCATTTTGGCCTCAGCTTCAGGAAGGAGGGCTCCGGAGCCAACTAATGTACGCCGTAGCCAAATCGCTCGCTCACAGCTTCAATGCTGGTAGCTCACAAAGCAGCCTTTTTGCCCATAAGACTCCACGGCTTAGAGGGAGCATCGCCCCGGGCAGAGCTTCCAAGGACCCTCCTCCTCTTCTGCCCACCACGACGCCCCCTGCTTGGACCCGTCTTCTTTCCCATCCCTCCAGCCAGCTCCCCACCTGCCTTTGTGTCCTTCCCTGTCTGGGGGGGGAGGGAAGGAGGAGGAGGAAGAGGCGGAGGAGTTGGATCTATGCTGCAACCTTCCCTCGGGACTCTCAGAGCGGCTTCCAATCTCCTTTCCCTTCCCCTCCCCGCAACAGACACCCTGCGAGGTGGGTGGGGCTAAGAGAGCTCTTTCGAGGACTGCTCATGAGAGAACAGCTCTGAGAGAACTTGTGACTGACCCAAGGTCACCCAGCTGGCTGCAGGTGGAAGAAAATGGGGAATCAAAAGCCAGTTCTCCAGTTTAGAGTCCACTCAATGGCAGAGAAGAAGAGACTGGATTTATACCTTGCCCTTCACTCGGAGTCTCAGAGCGGCTTACAATCTCCTTTCCCTTCCCCTCCCCGCAACAGACACCCTGCGAGGTGGGTGGGGCTAAGAGAGCTCTTTCGAGGACTGCTCATGAGAGAACAGCTCTGAGAGAACTTGTGACTGACCCAAGGTCACCCAGCTGGCTGCATGTGGAGGAAAATGGGGGATCAAAAGCCAGTTCTCCAGTTTAGAGTCCACTCAGTGGCAGAGAAGAAGAAGAAGAGACTGGATTTATCCCCCGCCCTTCACTCGGCGTCTCAGAGCGGCTTACAATCTCCTTTCCCTTCCCCTCCCCACAACAGGCACCCTGTGAGGTAGGTGAGGCTGAGAGAGCACTTTCGAGGACTGCTCTTGAGAGAACAGCTCCGAGAGAACTTGTGACTGACTCAAGGTCACCCAGCAGGCTGCATGTGAAGGAGGAGTGGGAAACGAAACCCGGTTCTCCCAGATTAGACTCCGGTGCTCTTAACCCCTACACCAAACTGGGAGATGAAGCGCTAATAACTGAGTAGGTGGAGTGGGGGGGGAGTCAGCGGCAGTGGGCCCCACGAGAAGAAGCCCTCCGCCCCCACCCTGGCTTCATCCCCATTTACGAAACCTCCCCCTTCCCCCCTTACCTGCGTAGGGTTTCCGAAGCACCCAGATCTCTTCCGCCGGAGCCGGCGTGGTGGCGGACGCACCTGGGGACAGGTGGGACGGGCTGGCGTCGGACCCTCGGGAACCTTTGGGGTCAAAGAGAACCACCATGGGCCCGGCAAAGAGAGAGAGAGAGAGGGCGGGAGGCGAGGCAGCGCGGCCCCCGCCCCAAAGGATGGGGTGACACGGGCGCCTTGACAGGACTCGGCCACTGCGACGTCCACGCTCCCCCCTCAGAGTGTCTTGCGAGCCGGGTAAGGTAGGGTGTTGGGTGTAGTCCCTTGCAGTGTGGCCGTAGATGCTGGGCTACCAACGTCTAGTCACACACCATCCACGGTCGGACTCTGAGCATCGCCCTTTTTGGGTGGGGTGCCGCTTCTGCAGCACCCCAAAGGCACCCCCTTCCAGCCGCCTGGGCGTGGGGCGCATGCCATCTGTTTGAGCACAGCCACTCAAGGTCAACCAAGCGTGCTACCTGCCGACGGCAGAGGGCAGTCGGGCCCCTCCGGGAAGACCAGGAACGTGGGCGCGGCTCTCTGCACAGGGAGGCGCCTCGGAGCGCCACGCGTTTGTCTGACCGGCTTTTAAAACAGCAAATTCCTTACGCTCGTTGGGTGAAGAAGCAACGCCACCTTCTGTCTGCCCGAAATCCATTTCCCTGGGAAGCCCCCTTTCCCCGCAGCTAAAGGAGCAAGAGCAAAG
>NW_015161440.1:74436-76041 GCF_001447785.1 Gekko japonicus
AGTGTGGTCATCCAGCCACACCCACCTTTTGCTTGTTATTCTGTTTACCTTGTTTGTTGTCAAACCCCAGGGCTTTTTTGTAGCAGGAAATCCTTTGCATGTTAGGCCACACACCCCTAATGTAGCCAATCCGAATGAGTTTCTGCTGTTGGGTGTGGCCTGTTATGCTAATGAGTTCCTGCTGGGCGTGGCCAACTCGGGAGCCAGCCGGAACTCCGTTCCTGTGCGTTCCGAACCCAAAAATAGCCCTGACTACACCAAACTGGCTCAAGAAGAAATTGGATTTATACCCTGCCCTTCACTTGGGAGTCTCAGAGCAGCTTACAATCTCCTTTCCCCTCCCCTCCCCACAACAGACATCCTGTGAGGCAGGTGGGTCTGAGAGAGCTCTGACAGAAACGACTCTTTTTCAAGAACAGCTCTGACAGAACTATGGCTTGCCCAAGGTCATCCAGCAGGTGCAAGTGGAGGAGTGGGGAATCAAGCCCGGTGCTCCCAGATTAGAGTCCGTGCACTTAACCACCACACCAAACTGCAGTCACACACACTAAATCGTTCACTTCCAAGCCACTTTCAGTGCCCGTTTCACACAGTAAAAATCCAGTTTAAAATTGGATTGGAAGTGGGTTATTTACTGTGTGCGACCGCAGCCAAAGGCGATTTTTCACACCACGCCAGGCCGAACTGGGGGATGGCAAATGCAATCATCACATGGGGCGGCGCCGATTTCCTGCCTCCCTCTGGCCATGGGGACAGGGAAGGGTTCGACAAAGGCCCTGAGCCCCCCCCCCCGCCTGGCAGGATTAGATCCCCTTCCTGCCCCCCACTCAGGCTTCCGAGGGGCTGCACACTGTGACCAGCAGCCAGCCAGGACCCAAATCTGCGACCGAGTCACAAGAAATGCAGAGGAAGGAACAATCCCCCGCCTCCCTGGCACGTTCCTGGGGGGAGGGGTTAGAGAAACGTGGCAGAGATGCAGCCCTCCTCCCCGCGGCACACCCAGTCGATGGGAAAGGGCATTTTGCCCCGGCAAGGCAGCCTGACCTCCTGGGGGGAGGGGGGGAGGGGGGAGGGTCAGTCAGGGAAGATGAAATGCAGTTGTGCCAAAATGGATGGAGAATGTTCAGGGGAATGACCAGGACATGCCCGCCTGTCTGTGCCCATCCCACCCTATGCCCCTCCCCTCTCTTCCCAGCAAAAACTCCCCGTACCCCCACCCGGGGGCGGGCAGGTTCTGCCTGTATTTCCAGCTCCACCTTGGCTCTCTACCCTCCGGACACCTCGAGTTTTCTTGGTTCCCTTCTGGGCCGTTTTCCTCCAGGCCAGTTTGAAGAAGAAGAAGAGGAGGAGGAGATTGGATCTATACCCCATGGCCCTTCACTACCCGAAGGAGTCTCAGAGCAGCTTACGATCTCCTTTCCCTTCCCCCTCCCCACAACAGACATCCTGTGAGGTAGGCGGGGCTGAGGGAGCTCTATCGAGGACTGCCCTTGAGAGAACGGCTCTGAGAGAACTTGTGACTGACCCAAGGCCGCACCAGCAGCTGCATGTGGAGGAGTGGGGAATCAAACCTGGTTCTCCCAGATTAGAGTCCGCACACTTTAA
>NW_015161440.1:76386-84757 GCF_001447785.1 Gekko japonicus
AGCCGAATGGGAAGATGAAGAGGAGGAGGAGGAGGAGGAGGAGAGGTGAGATTTATACCCTGCCCTTCAGTCTCAGAGCGGCTGACCATCTCCTCTCCCTTCCCCTCCCCACAACAGACACCCCCTGTGAGGTCGGTGGGGCTGAGAGAGCTCTGACAGAAACTGCTCTTTTTCAAGGACAGCTCTTATCAGAACTACGGCTTGCCCAAGGTCATCCAGCAGCTGCGAGTGGAGGAGTGGGGAATCAGACCGGGTTCTCCCAGATTAGAGTCCGCCACTCTTAACCACTACACCAAACTGCCTTGGCAGTAAGTCGGGGGGCCAGGCCCCGAGATGCCCCACTGTAGGTACGGGCCCGCCCCCCCCTGCATTTCCTCCCACGTCCGTCCCCCCCCCGCTCAGCCCAGCTTGACCGCATTTCTGTGAGGCGCCTCCTCCGCAAAGCTCCCTGGCCGCCTCTCCGCACTCGCCTACCCCAGACGCTCTGGCTCACGGCCAACCACACGAGAACACCAAAGCAAAATGGAGAGGGGTGGGGAGATGCACACAAGCAATGAATGAATGAAGACGTGGGGTGGACTACCTGAGGTGGCACCGGGCCCTTCCACGGCACCGTGGGGCAGCCGGCGGTAGCCAAAGGAACTGAAAAGCGGCTGATGGGGGACGGGTGGAGGTGGAGGAGGAGGCAGGCGATGGATCGGATGGGTGGTGGTGGCGGTGGAGGAGGAGGAGGAAAAGGAGGAGGAGAAGCAGGAGAGGCCGTTGGGGACGGAGGCCCTGCAAGCTGGGAGCGGGATGGCCTGGAATTCCCCGGGGCTGGCGTTCCACGGACCTGGCGAGAGAAATACAACAACCAACGTGAAAGGGGGTCCCCTTCCCCGGGCCAGGAAGGGGAGGGCTGCCACGAGGCCGTGTGGCAAAAGGCGGGGCTTCAGCAGAAGGGAGGAGATTGTGTGGCGGAGCCGCGGAGAGGCCAGGCCGCAAAATGGGAGGTGCCGGGTTCGAATCTGACCACTGCCACAATCTTAGTAGGTGGTCTTTGGCGAGACAGGGATCTTTCTTCCCCCGTGCTGTCTCCAATACGGGGCTAAAGTTGCGGGATTTTTGTCAGGGCCGGAAAAAACAGTGCAAATCTTGAGTGTTTTGGGGTAGCTTCCGCCCCGCCCCCCGGAAAGCCACAAATTCCTTATCTCTGCTGCTGGGCCCGAGAGGACCTGAGTCCTTTCACCTGCAGTGAAATCCGATCTGCTACCAAAGTCAGATGGAATGTTTCAGGAGTCCCAATGTTCCCTCTAAGCTGAGTTAGTGTGAGCTAGCTCGCAGGTTTTTAGCCTCCGGCTCACACCTTTTTGTCTCAGCTCAGGAAGGATGGCTCCAGAGCAAACTAATGTATGCAGTAGCCAAACTGCTCGCTCACAACTTTAATGCCAGTAGCTCACAAAGTAGAATTTTTGCTCACAAAACTCCACAGCTTAGAGGAAGCATTGTTTCAGAGCAAACTAATTTCTCAGCGTAGAGGGAGCATTGCTTGCAACCAGTGTTCCCTCTAAGCTGAGTTAGTGTGAGCTAGCTCACAGGTGTTTAGCCTCCGGCTCACATATTTTTAGCTCAGGAAGGAGGGCTCCAGAGCAAACTGATTGATGCAGCAGCCAAACCGCTCGCTCACAACTTTAATGCCGGTGGCTCACAAAGTAGAATTTCTGCTCACAAGACTCCACAGCTTAGAGGGAGCCTTGGTCCCGATCCTCTTTCCTAACGACATAATTGGGTTTTAGCTTAATTTAATGAGATAAGCCACACGCGCTCCCCTATCCTCCCCCCTTCAATGCACACCTAACCCAAACGTTCTAGCATAACACAGAACGTAAATTTAGAATTGAATCGATAACGGAGGATGCACATTTGGTGCTAGTAAAACAGCCAAAGCTTTTTATCAGCAAGATTCCAGGCTCTGAGAAAGGGGGGGGGGGGCTGCGCTATGAATATCCACCAGCCTCCCCCCCTTCCCCCACTCCCTTCACATTTAGCAGCTGCAGCTGCAACCCGGCTGGCACACGTTCCTCCCCCTCCTCCAGCGGGTACAAGTCACACAGGTGATGACCCTGCCAAGATTTACGGAGCACCAATTGGTTTTTCCTCTCTTCCTCCCCACCCCCCTCGCCGTCTAAAATTAAACTCATTCAACAATTGCCCTAATGCTCCAAGGAGCCGGCTTCGCATAATCTAACAGCCGACCTCCTTCCCGGGCAGAAAAGCTCTCTGCAGCACAAGTGGGACCCCGCGGGAGGTCCACGGTGCCAAAGCTCTCTGCGGCACAAGTGGGACCCCGCGGGAGGTCCACGGTGCCAGCCGGGCCGAACTTGGGGATGGGATGCCAGGGCCACAAACACTCCCGTTTAAAGGGAGGGTGTGTGTCCCCCCCTATTAGACCATGAAGTCCTGAGTTGAGCATTACCGAATTTGTGCCTGGAAGTGCATGAGAACTGAGCAGTGGTTGGTCAAACACACAGCGGCCCGGAAGAGGTTTTAGGAGCTTGGAAGGGCATCTTTGCTCTTAAAACTCTTAAAGTTTTAAGAGTTAATGAAAAGGAAAAAAGTACTACTTGAATGTCTGACTCATCAGTTTATATTGATCTAAATGAAGTGAAGACTTGATGTAATGAAGCTAGTGAGGATCTTCTCTCTTCGGTTTTTAGTCAGTAGTGGGTTTCTATACTTTCTCCTGTAGTTCCCCTTCCCTTTTTCTGTGATAGTTTTTGTAGTTTGGAAGAAAAAAAAATCCCCTCCGGGGGCTCAAAAAGAAAAAAGAAGAGCATCTTTGCCTTCCCGGAACCCTCGACAGAGTTTGGGGGAGCCCCGGTCGATGGCTGCCTCCACACATACACCCCAAATTACTGTCTGCACAAAGCCCCTTGGTTTTGGGAAAGGAGCCCTGCAAGCAATATTCCCTCTAAGCTGTGGAGAGTCTTGTGAGCAAAAATTCTACTTTGTGAGCTCCTGGCATTAAAGCTGTGAGCGAGCAATTTGGCTACTGCATGAATTAGCTTTCTCTGGATCCCTCCTACCCGAGCGAAGACGAAAAGGTGCGAGCTGGAGGCTAAAAAACTGTGAGCTGGCTCACACTAACTCAGCTTAGAGGGAGCACTAGCTGCAAGGATCTGTTAAGATGCGTCCTGTGGCCAGAACACGGAGAAAATGGACAACACCACAGGGGGGGGGAGGCAGAGGGCGACATGGTTCCCAGCTTGTAAAGAGAACCCCCCACCCCACCCCCAAGGGAGGCTATTTGCCTGTGCGCTTGCTGATGGCTTCCACCAGGCTGGACGGGAAGTAGCCGACACGGTCGTTTCCGGTCCGGTTGTCATGGATACACCCTTTCCACCGGCCGTCGGCATGCTGCTCCAGGACCTGGGGGGGGGGGAGAGAGGGGAGAGAACACAGGCGATTGTCAGTGGAGAGAGAAGGCCTTTGCAAACGCCCAAGGCAACAGTGCCCCTAGCTCACTGGGTCATAGGAGGAGGAGGAGGAGGAGGAGAGGAGGAGATTGGATTTATACCCCACCCTTCACTTGGAGTCTCAGAGCGGCTTACAAGCTCCTTCCCCTTCCCCTCCCCACAACAGACACCCTGTGAGGTGGGTGGGGCTGAGAGAGCTCTGACACAAACTGCTCTTTTTCAAGGACAGCTGTGCCAGAGCTTGTGACTGCCCCTAGGTCACATCAGCAGGTGTGGAGAGAACACAGGCGATTGTCAGTGGAGAGCGAAGGCCTTTGCAAAGGCCCAAGGCAACGGTGCCCCTAGCTCACAGGGTCACAGAACCACAGAACCATAGGTTTGGAAGCAGTGTCCCCTCTAAGCTGAGTTAGTGTGAGCTGGCTCACAGTTTCTTAGCCTCCGGCTCACACATTTTTTTGTCTTTGCTCGGGAAGGAGGGCTCAAGAGCAAACTAATGTATGCAGTCGCCAAATCGCTCGCTCAGAGCTTTAATGCCAGTCGCTCACAAAGTAGGATTTTTGCTCACAGGACTCCATGGCTTAGAGGGAGCATTGGTTGGAAGGGACCTCCAGGGTCATCTAGTCCAACCCCCTGCACAATGCAGGGAATTCACAAATACCTCCCCCTCCACACACACCCCCGGTGACCCCTGCTCCATGCCCAGAAGAGGGCAAAAAACCTCCAGGATCTCCGGCCAAACTGGCCTGGAGAAAAACGGCTTCCTGAACCCAAAGTCAGTTCCTACATGGGAGGAAGAAAACCTCAAGGCATTCCCCCTCCCCTCTGACCCAATCTTCTCCTCTCCGAAGCCTTCCCTCTGAATCTCAGAGCGGCACCACTGGATTGGTGCCAGTTAGGAACAGGGAGAATGCACTCTGTACATGGCTCAGGGACCCTTTGACGGCCAAGTGAGAGCTGAACAACAGGAGGCTGACGCAATAATTTCTGAACGGAAAACATCTCTTCCGTTAGATGTTCGGCCTGCTTCTGGACTGCCCTGGGGGAATCCGGGGACAGCTAGTGGGGTGTAGAACTAAGAAGAAGAGACTGGATTTATACCCCACCCTTCACTCAGAGTCTCAGAGCGGCTTACAATCTCCTTCCCCTTCCCCTCCCCACAATAGACACCCTGTGAGGCAGGTGGGGCTGAGAGAGCTCTCTCGAGGACTGCTCTTGAGAGAACAGCTCTGAGAGAACTTGTGACTGACCCAAGGTCACACCAGCTGGCTGCATGTGGAGGAGTGGGGAATCAAACCCGGTTCTCCCAGATTAGAGTCTGCCGCTCTCAACCACGACACCAAACCGGCACTTGCGTGATTCGGAAGACCTGGGTTCTCATTCCCACTATGCCGTTAAACAGGCTGGGCCGCTCACCCTTCCTTGGCCTATCCTGCCTTACAGGGCTGTTGTGAGGATAAGCAGTGGAAAGGGAGCACAGTTTACGGGTCCCCGAGCTCCTTGGAAGACAACCGGGGTGGAAATGTGGTAAGAATCTTTTTTTTAAAAGCTATTAAAATCCGTCTCTCTCTGGCCCAATCTGGTGGCTGTTTTGCTCCTATTGACCATGGCAGCTTCTGTTATCCAAGCTTCTTCTAAGTTCTACACCCCACTTGGTCACAGAATCCTAGAATCTCACAGAGCTGGAAGGGGTCATACAGACCTTCTAGTCCAACCTAAATGCAGGACCAGCCTAAAGCATCTCTGACAAATATCCGTCCAGCCTCTTCTTGGAAGCTGCCAGTGAAGGGGAGCTAATAACCACTTCCCCGGGCAGCTGATTCTACCTCTGAACCACTCTGACCGTGAAAATGTCTTCCCTAATATCCAGCCAATACCCTTTCCGCATGTCATTTAAACCCGTTGCTCCGGGTCCTCTCCTCTGCTGCCAACCGGAACGGCTCCTTGCCCTCCCCCAAAGGACAGCCCCTTTCAGATATCCAAATAGAGCGATCCTGTCTACTCTCCCCCAGACTAAACATTCCCAGGGCCCTCCGCCTTTCCTCGCAGGGCTCGGTCTCCAGACCCCTGATCATCCTCGTCGCTCTCTTCTGCACCCTCTCGATTTTGCCCGGAGTTCTGGAGTTGCACCTCTCCAGCCTGGGACTTCGCCCGCCAGGGGCTCCTCAGGGCCAGGAACGGTCAGTGGCCAGGCTTCAAGGCCCATTTCCGGCACAGAAGGACCCCCCCACCTCTGCCCAGGTCTCCAGGCATCCCGGAGCTGGTTCCTCTGCCCCCTTCGCTCCCTTTGTGGACGAGGCCGAGAAAGGAGACTCACCGTGATGATGTCTCCGGCTTTGACGTTGAGGCTGGTCAGGTCGTAGTTGTTGCAGTAGTCTTTGACGGCCCTGACTTGGAGGGCGGCCGAAGCGTCTGGGCACAGAGAAGGGGGAGGGCAGGGAGTCAGTGGCGGTGGCCGAGCCCCTTACTTCCCACCTGGGGGGTGTCCGGATTCTCAGCTGGGAGGCACGCGGCGGCAGTGACGCCCCGCCCTGCCCCACTGGATTCCCAGCGCTTCGATGCCAAAGGGGAGGGGAAGGTCTGGCCTATGTTGACGGCACACTTTGGGGCCCAGGAGAGTCACAGAGAGGGCGAGGAGGAGGAGAATTAGAATTAGATGAAGGAAAATGAGAAGGATTAGAATTAAAGAAGAAAAATTAGAATTAGAAGAATTAGACTTAGAAGAATAACTAGAGGAAGAAGAAGAATTAGAATTAAAAAAAGAACTAGAAGAATTAGAATTAGATGAAGAAAATTTAGAATTAGAAGGATCTGAATTAAAGAAAAAATTAGAATTAGAAGAATAACTAGAGGAAGAAGAAGAATTAGAATTAAAAGAACTAGAAGAAGAATTAGAACTGGAATTGGAAGAAGGAGGAGGAGGAGGAGGAGAAGGAGATTGGATTTATATCCTGCCCTTCACTCGGAGTCTTACAATCTCCTTCCCACTGCGGGCCTGATGGAAGCCCCCGGGCCACATGTTTGACACCCCTGCTCTTGAGGGTTCCAGCACCTCTTCCCCCTCAAAAAAAAAGCCCTACCGAGAAGCACCATCAGCACTGTCTGTCTTCCACTTGCTGCCTCTAGTCCACAAGAGCTTACTCTGGAGTAAAATTCTGTCGGCCCTTATGTTGCCCGCAAGACTCCTGTCCAGTTTGAACACTAGATAAACCCCTCAGTTAAAAGCTATTCACAACCACGGCATGCCTTCCCTACAAGAGACACTAGAGGGCAGCAGAGCCCTCTGGCATTTTTAATGATCAGCGGATAACTTCCCATTTCTCTACTTCTCCATCTTCTTTACGACAGCCCTGCAGGGTAGGCTGGTCGGCAACGTCATCATGCTGCAGCCGATGTTTGGCGTGGGTCAGGAAGGGGGTGGGGAGGCACCCCCCCTGCTCCTCTGCCCCCCCTCACCTCGCAACATCTGCTTAATCTCCTTGCTGGCTTGCGTCGCTGTGAACTGGTTGACGATGTCCAGCGCCGTCTGGCTGTAGGTGTTGCGGATGTGGGCGTTGATCCCACTCTGAAAGATGGGGAAGGAAAAAAAGAAGAAGAGATTGGATTTCTACCCCACCTTTCCCTTGGGATCTCAAAGTGGCTTACAATCTCCTTTCCCTTCCCCTCCCCACGACAGACACCCTGTGAGGTAGGTGGGGCTGAGAGAGCTCTCTCTTGAGAGAACAGCTCTGACAGAACTTGTGACTGACCCAAGGTCACCCCAGCAGCTGCATGTGGAGGAGGAGTGGGGAATAAAACCCCGTTTTCACAGATTAGAGTCCGCGCTCCCAACCACTACACCCAACATATCTTCAAGACTGCCTCTCCCTATATGAGCCCAGGAGGACACTGAGGTCCATGAATCAACATCTTCTAGCAGACCTCGGCCCCAGGGACGTCCAACTAGCTTTGACCAGGGCCAGGGCTTTTTGGTGGAATGAGCTCCCAAGTGAGATCAGGGCCCTGTGGGATCTACTACAGTTCCGCAGGGCCTGCAAGACGGAGCTCTTCCGCCCGGCTTCTGGTTGAGGCGGTGGGTGTCGCTCTTCCTTCCTGGCTATCTCCCCTTTAGTGGCCTGGATTTTGACATCGGTACTGCTTTTCTTTATTATTGAATTCATTTGTAGGTTTTTATGTTACAAAAGCAAAAGCAAAAATACAGTACGTAACTAATTTTTTTGGAGTTTTCGTTAAACATTCTTCCCAAAACATTTGTTAACTCTATGCCATCTTTTCTGAAAAGCTTTTCCGTCTTTTCCTGAAGGTCTCCTATTCAATTTATCCATTTCTGCAAGTTCAGATATTTTAGTAACCAACTCTTCTCTGGCGGGTAATTTCTCTGCCTTCCAACATTTAGCGACAAGAATTCTGGCTGCGGTACGGATATCTGACATCGGTACTGCTGAATTGACATCGGTGGCCTGGATTTTAACTGGTATCAGAACTAGCTTGTGTGCAGTGTTTTTTATGGTTTTATGGTTTTAATTGTTGTTAATTGTTGTTTTAATGATATTGTACTGAGATTGTTGTGAAGGCCCCCCAGGCCAGCCAAGGGCAGCTATTTCCGCAACCGGGATGGCTTGAGGTGCTACTTGTCTACGCTGCAAGGCCTCCACCACTTCCTGAAAGTGGGTCGGAGTGGAGTGGAGTGCAGGTGGGGGTGGGGGAGAGACTCACATCCAGGAGGAGGCGCACGACATCCGTCTTGCCGCACAGGGCCGCTTCGTGGAGCGCCGTCCCTGCCTTGGTCTGCCGGTTGATGTCGATCCCGGATTGCAGCAGGAGCCTGGAGAAAAGAGCAAGCAGAAGGATGAGGGCTGCTCCGGCCACAGGGGAGGATCCGGGGACTTGAGTGCCCGCACCGGGGTGGGGGTGGGGGT
>NW_015161440.1:85821-95448 GCF_001447785.1 Gekko japonicus
TGAGCAGTGTTCCCTCTAAGCTGAGTAAGTGTGAGCCTACTCACAGTTTTTTGAGCCTCCAGCTCACACGTTTTTGTCTTCGCTCAGGAAGGAGGGCTCCAGAGCAAACTAATTTATGCAGTAGCCGAATTGCTTGCTCACAGCTTTAATGCTAGTAGCTCACAGTGCGGCCAGAGTACACAGGAGAGAGGGCTCTGGTGAGCACATCTCTCGCTGCTCAAAACAGGGGCTCGCTCCTATGGGTGGAAACGACCAGGGAGTCGATACCGGCTAAATATCGGGAGAGACTTCCTAACGGGAGGTGGCGGATGCTCCTTCGCGGGATGCTCCTTCGCGGGACGCTTTCAAGCGGAGGCTGGGCGGCCATCTCTCGGGTATGTTGTCGGGCCGTCTGTTGGCTGTGCTCCTGCAGAGTGCAGGGGGTGGGACTGGATGACCTGCAAGGTCCCTTCCAACTCTCACATCCTATGATTCCTTTGTGGGATCCTCACCCCACACTGAGAAACACCGGGGGGCGGGGGCCTCTCCTCCCTGCCATCCCTGCGTCGGGTCAGCCTGACGCGGGAAGGGAATGGAGGGGGGAGGCCTCGCTAAGTGATCTGGCCGGTCCCTCCGGGATTCGACCACACACATTAATAAAGCCCCTAATGGAGCCCCCTCCCCCCTCCTGCCCTTCTGCAATTCATCTCCGTGAGCTGATATTCCCGCCCCCCTTGGGGCAGCCCCTCCAATTTGCCGAGCTCTTAAGGAGACGTTTCCTTCCTGCTGGGTCCCACGGGCCGCCCCATAGTTGCTTCCCTGCCACAGATGACTGCATGGGCGGGGGGGGGGGGTTTCCCTGCCCGCCCTGGATCGTCCACAGCTCTCCAAGAGACAATACACCCTTCCCTGAGACTGGCCTTCTCACCACGCCCTGCCCCCAAGACTCCTTTCTTGGGATAGATCAAGCCGGGCAGCTGCGTTAGCCTGTCTGTAGCAGTGGAAAAGAGCCAGAGTCCAGGAGCACCTGAACGATTAACAAAATCTGCGGCAGGGGAGGCGCTTTCGTGAGTTACCGCTCACTACTTCGGATACAACTAGAATGGAGGTAAGATATGAGGACAGATGGACTCACATTCTCGCTGTATCTGAAGAAGTGAGCGGTGGCTCACCAATGTTCCTCCCTTGCCACCAATTTTGTTAGTCTTTAAGATGCTCCTGGACTCTAGCTCTGTCCTTCCATAGAATCATGGAAGGGCCCTCCAGGGTCATTCCCTGCACAATGTAGGGAATTCAGAAATACTCCCCCCCCCCCCGACCCCTGCGCCATGCACAGAAGATGGCCAAAAAAATCTCCAAAATTTCCAACCAAATTGGCCTGGTGAAAATTTGCTTCCTGACCCCAAAGCGGCGATCGGCATTTCCCTGGCGTGTAAGAAGAGGCCACAAGAACTAAGCCCTGAGGCAGCCCTCCCTTCCCTCCCTCTCATGATCCGCAGCTGACAAAGTCCTTTCCCTCCCCCTCCCCACAACAGACACTCTGCAAGGTAGGTGGGGCTGAGAGAGCTCTGACAGAAACGGCTCTTTTTTTCAAGAACTGCTCTGACAGAACTTGTGACTGACCCAAGGTCACACCAGCAGGTGCAAGTGGAGGAGTGGGGAATCAAACCCGGTTCTCCCAGATTAGTCTGCGCACTTAACCACTACACCGAACTGGAAAGGAGCCTGCTGAGGCCTCTCACGGAGCGGTTGAGGCAGAAGTGGGTCACGCGGAACTCCCTAGAGATCCAGAAAGCCGTTCCCCCTGGGGGTTCTTCCTCCCCTCTGCAAACAGCACCAGGCACCAATGCTCCCTCTTAGCGGGGGAGTCTTGTGAGCAAAAATGCAAAAGTTGCAAGCGAGGGATTTGGCTGCCGCATAAATTAGCTTGCTCTGGAGCCTTCCTTCCTGAGCTAAGGCAAAACTGTGTGAGCTGGAGGCTAAAAAACTGTGAGCTGGCTCACACTAACTCAGCTTAGAGGGAACACTGTGCCAGGCACTGCCACTGACTGAAGAGGGGGTTGCTGCCTACACGCCCACTCCCCACATTCCTAACCAGCCCTCTCCCTCCTTGCAGGGCTGAGCCAATCCCGCCCCCCACACCAATGCTCCCTGTAAGCTGCGGAGTCCTGTGAGCAAAAATTCTCCTCTGTGAGCTACTGGCATTAAAGTTGTGAGCCAGAAATTTGGCTGCTGCATAAATTAGTTTGCTCTGGAGCCGTCCTTCCCGAGCTAAGACAAAAATGTGTGAGCCAGAGGCTAAAAAAACTGTAAGCTAACTCACACTAACTCAGCTTAGAGGGAACACTGCCCCCCACCCCCCACCAATGCTCCCTGTAAGCTGTGGAGTCTTGTGAGCAAAAATTCTGCTTTGTGAGCTACTGGCATCAAAGTTGTGTGAGCAGGCGATTTTGGCTGCTGCACAAATCAGTTTGATCTGGAGCCATCTTTCCTGAGCTGAGACAGAAATGTGTGAGCCGGAGGCTAAAAAACTGTGAGCTAGCTCACACTGGCTCAACTTAGAGGGAAGACTGTGCCAGACAGTGCCACTGACTGAAGGGGTGTGTGTGCTGCCTACACACCCACTCCCCATTCCTAACAAGCCCTCTCCCTTCTTGCAGGGCTGAGCCAATCCTACCCCCCCACCAATGCTCCCTCTAAGCTGTGGAGTCATGTGAGCAAAAATTCTAGTCTGTGAGCTCCTGGCATGAAAGTTGCGAGCGATTGGGCTACTGCATGAATTCGTTTGCCCTTCCTAAGACAAAAATATGTGAGCCGGAGGCTAAAAAATTGTGAGTCAGCTCACACTCTCAGCTTAGAGGGAACACTGTACCCCCCCACCCTGCTGGTTCACGGTCAGCCGTCTCCAGCAATGGACCCCAATCCTGTAGGTTCCAGAACCCCTTTCGGACTCAGCAGGTTTCCCTTGCTCGAAAGCCAGTCGAATCCGACTCTAGGGTTGTGGTGCTCATCTCCGTTTCCAAGCCGAAGAGCCAGCGCTGTCTGAAGATGTTTCCGTGGTCATGTGGCCGGCATGACTAGACGCCGAGGCGCACGGAACGCTGTTACCTTCCCACCGAAGTGGTCCCTATTTATCTACTTGCAATTTCTTGCTTTCGAACTGCTAGGTTGGCAGGAGCTGGAACTAGAGACGGGAGCTCACTCCATCATGCGGCACACCCGGGTCTCGAACTGCTGAACTACCGGCCTTCCACAGCCTGCAGTTCAGCGTCTTAACCACTTGAGCCACCGCAGCTCCATTCGGATTCGGCAGCTTTTGCTCAAATGAGCTCCTGGAAGTCGGACGCGGGTTCTCAGCCACTGGCACTGGTTTCCTGAACTCATTCCAGTGGTGGCGAACCTATGGCACGGGGGCCAGAGGTGGCACTCAGAGCCCACTCTGTGGGCACCTGTGCCATCGCCCCAGCCAGGCCCAGACAGTTGTTAAAGTGTCGAGTTCTCTGCCAAATAATTTTAAGTCAATAAAAGCATTTGGGATTGCTTTCCTTACTTTGTTTGGGTCATCTTAAGTTAATGTTTTTTCTAAAGTAAAACCTCAGTATTCAGGTTAAATTTTGCAAAAAATAAGTGGGTTTTGGGTCGCAGTTTGGGCACTCGGTCTCTAAAAGATTCGCCATCACTGACTCATTCTCCAAAGAGCACCTGAGAGACTTCCCCAGCTCTTCCCAGGAGCCCCGGAGGCAAGGAGGGAGGACGCACCTGATGACGTCGATGTGTCCGTTCTTGGCGGCCAGGTGCAGGGGGCTGGTCCCGTTGGGGTCGGTGATGTCCCCCGGCTTGGGCTCCAGCAAGGCGGCGCACATGTTGCTGCTCAGGAGAAGTTGCACCACCTGAGGAGCCGGAGAAAAGAGAAATGCTAAAGGGAGAGCTCTCCCAAGAGGGGGGTTTTTGCGGGGAGGAGTCGCCTGCTGAGGTAGAGCCTCCCCCCACCCCGACAGGTGATGCACACTGGGCAGGGCTCTTTTTGGGCAGGAACGCACAGGAACGGAGTTCCTGCTGGCTCCCGAGTTGGCCACGCCCAGCAGGAGCTCATTAGCATAACAGGCCACACCCAAGAGCAGAAACTCATTAGGATTGGCTACTTTAGGGGTGTGTGGCCTAACATGCAAAGAAGTTCCTGCTACAAAAAAAGGCCCTGGGTTTTGACAACAAACAAGGTAAACAGAATAAGAAGGGAAAGGTGGGTGTGGCTGGATGACCACACTTCTGGTAACATGGCGGTGTGGCCTAATGTGCTAATGAGCGGTGCTGTCAGGGTGTGGCCTAATATGCTAATGGGTTTTGCTGTTGGGTGAGGCCTATTATGCTAATGAGTTCCTGCTGGGCTTTTTCTACACTAGAGTGGAAAAAAACTGTCTCCCAAATCTAGGCAAATCGGGTCTCCACCAAGGCCCCCTCTAAGCTGTGGAATCTTGTGAGCAAAAATTCTCCTTTGTGAGCGACTGGCACTAAAGTTGTGAGCGAGCCATTTGGCTGCTGTATCAATGAGTTTGCTCTGGAGCCCTCCCTTCCTGAGCTAAGACGAAAATGTGTGAGCCGGGCGCTAAAAAAACTGTGAGCTAGCTCACACTAAGTCAGCTTAGAGGGAACACGGGTCTCAACCTGCTGGGGCCGAGGGAAAGGTCTTGGGGGCCAGAGTGAAATGAAAGTGTCGGCCCCGCGTGCTGCAGCGGTGAAAGGGGCAAACTCTGTGTCGGGGGTTATTAGGAAAGGGATTTAGAATAAAACAGCTGCTACTGTAATGACCCGGGATAGATCTACGGTGTGGCCTCATTTGAACACTGGGTAAAGTTCTGGTCACCGTATCTACAAAAGGACACTGCAGAGCTGGGGAAAGTACAACGGAGGGAGACCAAGATGGTGAGGGGGTTGGAGCCCCTTCCCTAGGAGGAAAGGCTGAAGCGCCTGGGATTTTTCAGCGGCCCGCTCCCCCCCACACACCAATGGTGAGGCCCGGGCCCGCCAATCCTTTCCCCCCCAACCCGCCCGCACCGACAGTGAGGCCCACACGGTCCCCAGCCACCAGGCCCACCAATCCTTCTCTTCTGCCTTCCCCGCCCCGGTGATGAGCCGCGCGGGCCCACCAATCTCCTACACACACACCCGGCTCCAGCGGCGTGGCCTGAGCGGCTCCCAGCTGCCCAGTCCGCCAAGTATCCCCCCCCCATGGCCAGAGCGTTCTCTGCACATGTGCAGGGAACGCTTTTACTTTTGGGGGGCTTTAAGTATCCCCCATATTTTTTTTCAAGTTTTTAGGTTTTTCTGCACACCTGGAGACTGCTCCAAGTGTGCAGGAAAATCTCCCTGCCCCCCAAGTGCCCCCGATGTGCGGATTTAGATATCCACACGGAGGGGGCAACTTGGCTATTAGATATATAGATGCACAGGGTGCATAGAGTTGACAAAGAGAACTTCCTCTCCTAAAAGGGAAGGGCATCCAATGAAGCCGATGGGCAGTAGGTTCAGGACAGACAAAAGAAGAAAAGAAGAAAATAAGAGATTGGATTTATACTCCGCCCTTCACTTCGAGTCTCAGAGCAGCTTACAATCTCCTTTCCCTTCCCCTCCCCACAACAGACACCCTGTGAGGTCGGTGGGGCCGAGAGAGCTCTCTCAAGGACTGCTCTTAAGACAACAGCTCTGAAGAACTATGGCTTGCCCAAGGTCATCCAGCAGCTGCAAGTGGAGGAGTGGGGGAATCGAATACTACTTTACACACAGAGTGATTAAAAGGTGGAATTCGCTGCCAGAGGCTGTTGTGATGGCCACGGGAATAAATAGCTTTAAAAGGAGATTAGAAAGATTCACGGAGGATAAGTCTTTTGGTGGCTACTGGCCACGGCAACTGAGGGGAACCTCCACATTCAGAGGCATTGATCCTCTGAATCCCAAAGCCAGGATGCAACATCAGGGGAAGGCCTCTGTGCCCTGTTGTTGGCCCTCCAGAGGAGCTGATTGGCCCCTGTGTGAGATGGGATGCTGGACAAAATGGACCACTAGTCTGATCCAGCAGGGCACTTCCAAGGTTCTTATCAGGGGAAGGCCTCCGCCTCTCTGCCCTGTTGTTGGCCCTCCAGAGGAACTGGTTGGTCTCTGTGTGAGACAGGATGCTGGACTGGATGGACCCTCACTGGTCTGATCCAGCAGGGCTCTTCTGAGGTTCTCATCAGGGGAAGGCCTCGGCCTCTCTGCCCAGTTGTTGGCCCTCCAGAGGAACTGGCTGGCCCCTGTGTGAGACGGGAGGCTGGACTAGATGGACCCTCCCTGGTCTGACCCAGCAGGGCTCCTCCGAGGTTCTTATCAGGGGAAATTTGGAGCGTTGAGTCTCAAAAACCCATACACCGAAAAGCTTGTGGAGTCTCTAAGGTGCTACTGGACCTGAACCAAACTGTTCTACTGCAATCCAACATGGCTACATTCTGAAACTATCTCAGTGCCAGAAAAGTGGCTCAGTGGCACAGCCTCTGCTTGGCAGGCAGAAGGTCCCAGGTTCAATCCCCGGCAGCATCTCCAGTTGAAAAGGACCAGGCAGGAGGTGATGGAAAAGACCTCTGCCTGAGACCCTGGAGAGCTGTAAAGAGGGGCTGTGGCTCAGTGGCGGAGCCTCTGCTTGGCATGCAGAAGGTCCCAGGTTCAATCCCCGGCAGCACCTCTAGTTAAAAAGGACCAGGCAGGAGGTGATGGGAAAGACCTCCACCTGAGACCCTGGAGAGCTGTAAAGAGGGGCTGTGGCTCAGTGGAAGAGCCTCTGCTTGGCATGCAGAAGGGCCCCGGTTCAGTCCCCGGCATCTTCCATCAAACAGGACCAGGCAGGAGGTGATGGGAAAGACCACCGCCTGAGACCCTGGAGAGCTGTAAAAAGGGGTTCTGGCTCAGCGGGAGAGCCTCCACTTGGCATGCAGAAGGTCCCAGGTTCAGTCCCCGGCAACATCTCCAGTTATAAAAGGACCAGGCAGGAGATGATGGGAAAGTCCTCCCACCTGAGACCCTGGAGAGGAGCTGCCAGTCTGAGCAGACAGGACTGACCTTGATGGACCAGGGTGGTGGTGGTTCTGATGCAGTATAAGGCAGCTTCATGTGTCGATGAACCTACCGTGTGTTCAGATTCTGGTCTCCCTAAAGAGAATCCTCGTTCCCCCGCTTTCCACCAAGAAGACGCAGAAAAAGAGGACCGTGGACTCCACTTACCCCGACGCGGCCAAACTCACACGCTAAGTCGAGCGGGGTCTTGCCGGAGTTGTCCAGGATGCAGGGGTTGGACTGGTGCTGAAGGAGCATCTCCGACTGCAGGGCAAAGAGAGAGAGAGGGAGAAGTGCAAATCCAAAACAGAATCACACGGCCGTCCACGGCTGGCTTCTGGCTTCCTTAACCACAAGGACACAGGACTGGGCCAATGCTCCCTCCAAGCTATTTATTTTATTTATTTATTCATTTTCATTGCATTTATACCCCGCCCTTCCCGCGAATGGGCTCAGGGCGGCTTCCATGAGCACAAAGTGCGTACAATAGATAAAATAGATAAAAGCAGTTTAAAATTCAATTCCATCAGACGCAAGAATAGAAAACTCCCCACATTTTGCAGGGCAGAGGGGAGGGCTAGGGCCACAATTGGGTGTTACACGGTCCTCCAGCGGTGTCACTCTATGGTGGAGGGGTGGTGGTAATAGCTCCTACTCATATGCCTGGCGGAAGAGCTCCGTCTTGCAGGCCCTTAAAAGGTAAAGGTCTCCCTTGCTCGAAAGCCAGTCGAGTCCGACTCTAGGGTTGTGGTGCTCATCTCCATTTCAAAGCCGAAGAGCCAGCGCTGTCCGAAGACGTTTCCGTGGTCATGTGGCCGGCATGACTAAACACCAAGGCGCACGGAACACTGTTACCTTCCCACCGAAGTGGTCCCTATTTATCTACTTGCAATTTCTTGCTTTCGAACTGCTAGGTTGGCAGGAGCTGGAATTAGAGACGGGAGCTAACTCCGTCATTGCGGCACACTCGGGTCTCGAACTGCTGAACTACCGACCTTCCACAGCCTGCAGTTCAGCGTCTTAATCACTTGAGCCACCGCAGCTCCTTCTTGAAGGCCCTGCGGAACTGCAAAATTTGCTGCAGGGGCCCTGATCTCCTCCGGGAGCTTGTTCCACCAGATAGGAGCCGCCACTGAAAAGGACCTGGTCTTCGTTGCCGCAAGCCTGGCCTCCTTAGGACCCGGGGTCACCAGCCGGTGTTGTGACCCCGACCGAACTATGGAGTCTTGTGAGCAAAAAATCTACTTTGTGAGCTCCTGGCATTAAAGCGAGCGATTTGGCTACTGCATCTATTTGTTTCCTCTGGAGCCATCCCTTCCTAAGCTAAGAGAAAAATGCGTGAGCCAGAGGCTAAAAAAAGTGTGAGCTGGCTCACACGGACTCAGCTTAGAGGGAACACTGGACTGGGCTTGCACATTTAGCATCGTGCCCACATGCCAGTGGCCATCGGAAAGCAAAACCAGGCCCAGGGAAAAACAAAACAGAGCGGTTAAAAGGTGGGCTTCGCTGCCAGAGGATATCGTGATGGCCAAAGGAATAAACAGGTTTAAAGGGGGATTAGATAGATTCATGGAGAAGAGGTCCAGCAGTGGCTAAAAGCTACGGTGATTAAATGGAACCTCCACATTCAGAACATGGAGCTGCGGTGGCTCAAGTGGTTAAGACGCTGAACTGCAGGCTGTGGAAGGTCAGTAGTTCAGCAGTTCGAGACCCGGGTGCCGCATGATAGAGTGAGCTCCCATCTCTAGTTCCAGCTCCTGCCAACCTAGCAGTTCGAAAGCAAGGAATTGCAAGTAGATAAATAGGGGCCACTTCGGTGGGAAGGTAACAGCGTTCCGTGCGCCTTGGTGTTTAGTCATGCCGGCCACATGACCACAGAAACGTCTTCGGACAGCGCTGGCTCTTCGGCTTGGAAACGGAGATGAGCACCGCAACCCTAGAGTCGGATTCGACTGGCTTTCGAGCAAGGGAACCTTTACCTTTACCACATTCAGAGGCACTAAGCCTCTGAATCCCATTGACAGGAGGCAACATTGGGGGAAGGCCTCGGCCTCTTTGCCCTGTTTGTTTCGGCCTCTAGAGGAACTGGCTGGCCACTGTGTGAGACAGGAGGCTGGACTAGATGGACCCTCACTGGTCTGATCCAGCAAGGCTCTTCTGAGGTTCTTCTTGGGGAAAGTCCTCGGCCTCTCTGCCCTGTTGCTGCCCCTCTAGAGGAACTGGTTGGTCACTGCATGAGACAGGATGCTGGACTGGATGGACCCTCCCTGGTCTGATCCAATGGGGCTCTTCTGAGATTCTTCTCAGGGGAAGGCCTCGGCCTCTCTGCCCTGTTGTTGGCCCTCCAGAGGAACTGGGTGGCCTTGGTGTGAGATGGGATGCTGGAGTGGATGGACCCTCCCTGGTCTGATCCAGCGGGGCTCTGCTGAGGTTCTTCTAAGGGGAAGGCCTCGGCCTCTCTGCCCTGTTGTTGGCCCTCCAGAGGAGCTGGTTGGCCCCTGTGTGAGACATGAGGCTGGACTGGATGGAACCTCACTGGTCTAATCCAGCCGGGCTCTTCCGCGGTTC
>NW_015161440.1:95662-98365 GCF_001447785.1 Gekko japonicus
ATGGACCCTCCCTGGTCTGATCCAGCAGGGCTCTTCTGAGGTTCTTCTCAGGGGAAGGCCTCGGCCTCCGTGCCCTGTTGTTGGCCCTCCAGAGGAGCTGGTTGGCCCCTGTGTGAGATGGGAGCTGGACTAGATGGACCCTCCCTGGTCTACCCCTGCCCCCGGAGGGCTCCAGAGCCCCTCTCCGAGCAGCCACACACACACGGACACACACACACACAGACCCTCTGCCCCTTACCACATCGTAGTGCCCGTGCTGTGCTGCCAGGTGCAGGGGGATCTGCCCCTCGTCCGACTGGATGTTGACGGAGGAGCCCGCCTTGAGCACCAGCTTCATCGGCTCCTTCTTCCCCTGCCAGGCCGCGTAGTGCAACGGGCGCATCCCTGCCGGAGGAAGACCGTGCTCAGCGCCACCCCGAAAACCCTTTTCTGCCTGTGGGCCGGGGAGAGACCCCGCCGTGGGTCACAGATGTCCCCCCCCGCCCTCCCCTCTCCCGGCTTGCCTTTGTTGTCCTTGATGTCCACGGCCGCCTGGGCCTCCAGCAGCAGCGAGATGAGTTCCGTGTTGCCGTTGAGGGCGGCATGGTGCAGGGCAGAGAACCTACAGAGGGACGGAGGGCAGAGCTGGAGCATCGGCGGGAGAGAAGGACGGCCGGGGGATGCCTTGGGGCAGCTGCACGCACCAGCGTTTATTCCCTCCCCAAAGCTGCGACTCAAAGCGCATCGTTCTGCCCTCCAGTTCGGTGTCGTGGTTAACAGCGGCGGACTCTAATCTGGGAGAACTGGGTTTGATTCCCCACTCCTCCCCGTGCAGCTGCTGGGTGACCTTGGGTCAGTGACAAGTTCTCTCGGAGCTGTGTTCTCTCAAGGGCAGTCGTCGGGAGAGCTCTCGCAGCCCCACCTACCTCACGGGGTGTCTGTTGTGGGGAGGGGAAGGGAAAGGAGATTGTAGGCCGCTCTGAGACTCCTTTGGGTAGTGAAGGGTGGGGCATCAAACCAATATCTTCGTCTTTCTCTCCTCTGTTTTCTCACAACAGCCAAGCTGAGAGTCTGTGATGGGCTCGTGGTCAACCAGTGAGCTTCCATGGCAGAAGTGTGGGATTCAAACTCAGGCCACCCAGGGTCTTAAGTCCACCACTCTATCCACTCCAGCATCCTGGCTCTCCATAGCCCCAAAACCAACCCATTTGAATTCAAAGCACCATGAACTGGAAAGGGGCTTATGCTAACATCGGGCCCACATGACGACACGCTAGTTTCAGTGCATGCAACGAGTTCTTTTTTATGGGAGACGGAGCGTTGAGAAGCAGGATGCTCTCCAGTGACAGGGGAAATGCAGCATTTGTATGCACGAGACGGGCCTCCTGAAAGAATCACACCCACCCACCAACGCTCCCTCTAAGCTCTGGAGTCTTGTGAGCAAAAATTCTACTTTGTGAGCGACTGGCATTAAAGTCGAGAGCCGGCGATTTGGCTGCTGCATAGTTTCCTCTGGAGCCCTCCTTCCTGAGCTAAGAAAAACAATGTGTGAGCCGGAGGCTAAAAAACGGCAAGCTAAATCACACTCACTCAGCTTAGAGGCAACACTGCCACCCACCCCACCTCTCCCCGCACAGACCGCCTCTCCAAACATTTCCATAAAAGCCAAGAACCCAGCTCCAGAGGCAGACCAGAGTTTCTCTGAATGGCTGAGGAATGCCCAGATTTAGAACAGGAGCCAGGCGGTCCGTGGGAGCCGCTCCACAGCCTTCCGAGAAAACGTGGGACCTCCAGGGAAAGCTGCCCAGAAGAACTCCGTTCTTGCATTCCTGGGGAATTTCGGAGGGGGGAGGTGAGCGCAGATTAGGAGGGGGAAACACCAGAAATATTTCCACTGGAGGGGGGGGGGGAACCAGAAGGAATTTTTTTTTAAGGAAAAAAAGGAAGATTACACACACATCCAAAACTATTGCTGTAGTAAGGGTCTGAAGAAGCAGAATTTTGTTAAAAAGGTAAATTGAAGCCTGTACGTCACCTCCACTAAGGGGCCTACCCGATCACTGGGTTCTGGGTTCAAGATTCAGGCCAATTCCCGATTTGACCTCCCCCTGGCCTTGTCCACCTCCTCCTGCAATATATGAAGGCCTCTGCCCCAAGCACACACACCCCTGCCATGTTTTATTTATTTACTATTTCACGATCTATTTATTAAGTTCAAATTTTAGGCCGCCCTCCCCTGCAAAACAGGCCTCGGGGCAGCGTGGAACAATGAAAGAATCCAAAGAGTTTTACAAAGGTTCAGAATTTAAAACAACACACTTAACCACTACACCAAACATCATGGCAGCCTGAGCCGATCTGGTGGCAATAACTCCTGGAAATGTTGTTATACCTCGTAGAGGATGGAAGCAGGAAAAGGAGATTTTATATAGGGTTGCCAGATCCTATCAGAGGGTGGGGGTGGTCATGTTGCCATCTCCAGGTGGGAAACTCCTGGAGATTTGGGGGTGGATCCTGGGGAGGGCAGGGACCTCAGTGGGGTACGAGGCCAAAGAGACCCACCCTCCAAAGCCTCCATTTTCTCCAGGGGGACGGATCTCTGTCGTCTGGAGATGAGCTGTGATTCCAGGGGATCTCCAGGTCCCACCTGGAGGATGGCATCCTATTTTTATCCCTCCCCCTTAGCCCGCCGTAGCCGCGTTCCCTTTGCCGCCGCCGCCCCCC
>NW_015161440.1:98834-107631 GCF_001447785.1 Gekko japonicus
TTGCTTCTTATTCTGTTTACCTTGTTTGTTGTCAAAACCCTGGGCCTTTTTTGTTGCAGGAACTCCTTTGCATGTTAGGCCACACACCCCTAATGTAGCCAATCCTAATGAGTTTCTACTGCTGGGTGTGGCCTGTTATGCTAATGTGTTCCTGCTGGGTGTGGCCAACTTGGGAGCCAGCCGGAACTCCGTTCCTGCCCAAAAATAGCCCTGGTGACATCACAGGAAGGGACCGCATTCCAAGCAGGAAAGGATCGAATCTGGCCAAGGACATGCGCAGCACCCAAAAAAACCCTGAAGCCATGTGGGGCACAGCAAGGGCCAGTTTTCACCTCCTCTCCCCACCGACGCCAGTGCATAGCAATGGAAGTAGCCCAAGGGGGCGCTGCAGCGAACTGGAGGCCTACACAGCAACTGCAACCTGCATTTGGTTCCTCTCTCCAGTGGCCCCGAGGTAGACAGATCGTGCGCTCCATACAAAGCTGCCCCGGTGCTCACAGAAGAAGAGGATGGATTTCTACCCTGCCCTTCACTACCCAAAGGAGTCTCAGAGCAGCTCTCAATCTCCTTTCCCTTCCCCTCCCCACAACGACCACCCTGTGAGGCAGGTGGGGCTGAGAGAGCTCTTCTGAGGACTGCCCTTGAGAGAACAGCTCTGAGAGGACTTGTGACTGACCCAAGGTCACACCGGCAGCTGCATGTGGGGGAGTGGGGAATCAAACCCAGCCTGGCCTGTAGCTAACAAGAGGCCCACGGGGCCTGGCCCCCTAGTATTTCTTCTGGGGCCCCTCCTTCCTGGGCTGCCCCCAAAGTGCCCTGACATGCCACCTGCATTGTGCTTCGATTTAATTACCTGGCGCCCCCCCGAAGGCCCCCTCCCAAAAAGTTCCCTAGCTACGGGGCTGAACCCAGCGCTCCCAGATTAGAGACCACACTCCTAACCACAACACCAAACTGGCTCTCACAGGGGGAGGAGGAATGAGAAAGCATTGTCCCCTCGGGCACAGGGGCTGCTACATGAATGTAAAGCAACACATAAAAAAAATCTGTCCACACACATCACAATTGTTCAGTGTAGGGGTGTCCCAGTTCCAGGCTGGGAAATACCTGGAGATTTTGGGGGTGGAGCCTGAGGAGGCGGGGTCTGGGGAGGGGAGGGACTTCGGTGGAGTACAATGCCACAGAGTCCACCTTCCAAAGCAGCCACTTTTCCCCAGGCGAACGTATCTCTGTCGCTTGGAGATCAGTTCAATCTGTGGAGTCTTGTGAGCAAAAATTCCTACTTTGTGAGCCACTGCACACATTTGGCTCCTGCCATTTGGCTCCTGCACAAATTAAGTCTGCTCGGGAGCCGTCCTTCCTGAGCTGAGACAAAAACATGCAAGCCGGAGGCTAAAAAACTGTGAGCTGGCTCACACTCACTCAGCTTAGAGGGAACCCTGGTTGTAACAGCAGAAGATCTCCAGGCCCCACCTGGAGGTTGTAGCGACCCGAGCAGCAGTGCTAGGAAAGTCAAGTAACGAATAAATATACACTGCAAGGAACTTTTGTGAATGAATGTGTTCTGTTTATAACAATCATTCTATAAAGTGCATTGTGTGCTATTATAACATCCTAATCAGGTATATATTTTCAGTACATTCAGTATAACAGTTCATACAAACAGTTCATACAATATAACAACTACCAGTCAATTTTGCATTGTATTTTGTATGAACTGAGTGTTATTGTTATATTGAATGTACTGAACATATATACCTGATTCCGATGTTATAATAGCACACAATGCACTTTATAGAATGATGGTTATAAACAGAACACATTCATTTACAAAAGTTTCTTGCAGTGTATGTTTATTTGTTACTTGACCACCTGGAGGCTAGCAACCCAAGTTCAGAGAGCAATTCTGTGCGGAGGGGGAAGAGTCTTCCAGGAAAGAAGGCAAACAGGGGACCCACAGGGACCTGCGGGACGAGCAAGATTTCAGCCCCACCAATCTTTTTGCGGACTTTGGTCGCTACATCTGAGCAGGGCTTTTTCTGTAGAAAAAGCCCAGCAGGAACTCATTAGCATAATAGGGCACACCCAACAGCAGAAAATCATTAGCATATTAGGCCACACCCCTGACCGCATAGCTAATTAGCATATTAGGCCACACACCCATGTTACCAGAACTGTGGTCATCCAGCCACACACACCTTTTGCTTCTTATTCTGTTTACCTTGTTTGTTGTCAAAACCCAGGGCCTTTTTTTGTAGCAGGAACTCCTTTGCATGTTAGGCCACACACCCCTAATGTAGCCAATCCTAATGAGTTCCTGCTCTTGGGTGTGGCCTGTTATGCTAACAAGTTCCTGCTGGGCGTGGCCGACTCAGGAGCCAGCCGGAACTCCGTTCCTGTGCGTTCCTGCCCCAAAAAAGCCCTGCATCTGAGGACGGGAACGGCAAGCGACGGAAACGTCACGCTTGCCTCGAAGGGGCCACGCGGCTCCTGTTTACTTCTGCCGCAACGGAGGAGGAACATGGGAGCTCCTCTCCGGCATTCCCGGCCGGGAAAGAGGAGACCAGCCCAACAGCAGGGCTCCGTGGCAGAGCTGCAGACCTGCAGGAGGAAGTGCAGGGTGGGGCTCTTCCTCAGCCAAGCGGAGAGGAAGGAAACCGCCTCTGCCAGGAGTCATCAAGGGGGCCTGAAGAGCCACTGACTCCGGGGAAGCTGAGAGGGAGAATTGCAGCGTGGGCAAGAAGGAGCGCACAGAGGGCCCTCGGGAAGCCAGAACGGTTCTCAGGGGAGACGCACTCCTTGTGGAGTGCAAAACCTGACGACACCCACCCACCCAACTCTGCCATACTCACCCATCGGTGTCTTGGAAATTGACGTTCACCCTCTTGGTCGATCCCAGGAGCTCTAGGGAGAGAAGAGAGTCGTTAAAGGAGCGGCATGTTCAGAGCAAGGCCTGAGATTCACAGAATCAGAGAGTTGGAAGGGACCTACCGGGGTCATCTAGTCCAACCCCCTGCACTGCAGAATGCAGGAAATTCACACATGCCTCCCCCTGCACACCCACAGTGACCGCTGCTCCATGCCCAGAAGATGGCCAAAAAACCTCCAGGATCCCCAGCCAAACTGGCCTGGAGAAAAATGGCTTCCCGGCCCCAAAGTGGTGATTGACATTTTCCTGGGTGTGTCAGAAAGGGCCACGAGAACTAAGGCAACCCTTCCTGCCCTCCCTCTCAAGATCTGCCCAAGTTCACAGAATCCGCACTGCTGTCAGATGGCCATCTAGCCTCTGTTTAAAAACCTCCAAAGGAGAAGAGCTCACCTCCTTCTCCCGAGGAAGCCTGTTCCCCCGAGGAACCGCTTTAACAGGAAGAACCCCCCCAACCAGTGTTCCCTCCAAGCCGAGTTAGGGTGAGCTAGCTCACAGTTCTTTAGCCTCCGGCTCACACATTTTTGTCCCCGCTCAGGAAAGATGGCTCCAAAGGAGACTGATTTATGCAGCAGCCAAATCGCCCGCTCACAACTCGAATGCCGGTAGCTCACAAAATAGCATTTTTGCTCACAAGACTCCACAGCTTAGAGGGAACATTGCCCCCAACATCTCCCCCCAGCTTTGAGCCTCTTCCACAGTTGAGGGCAGGATAGTGCCTGTCTAAGCATCCCCTGGGATTTCAGCGCTCCACCTGCCTTGACGGGGGACACTGGAAAAGCACCCTTTATTTCAGAAATCAGACCCATCTCATGTGCCAGAGGGACACTGTCCGACACGAAGTCAGCCGCCGCAAGCTCACAGGAATCCCCGTTCCGAGTTATAAATTTTAAAATGATTGTGGGGAACTGCAGGAGGCAAAGCACTCTGGGCAATGTCTTGGGAGAGAGGGTAACACTCTGGTCCTAGATCAAGGTGTGGGCAGCAAGGCTCCCTCGAAGCTGTGGAGTCTTGTGAGCAAAAATTCTACCCTGTGAGCGACTGGCATGAAAGTTGCGAGGGGGCGATTTGCCTGCTGCAGAAATGAACTTGCTCTGGAGCCGTCGCTCCTGAGCTGAGACAAAAATGGGTGAGCTGGAGGCCAAACAACTGTGAGCTAGCTCACACTAACTCAGCTTAGAGGGAACAATGGGGGGCAGCCTTGTCAAGTCTGTCTGTGGCAGCAGAACGGAGCAAGAGTATAAGCTTCCGGGAGTCACCGCTCACTTCTTCCTCTGAAGAAGTGAGCGGTGACTCCCGAAAGCTCCTCCCCTGCCACAGATTTTGTGAGTCTTTCAGGGTCTCCCGGACTCTGGCTCTTTTCTGCTACTCTGGGTCCTAATTGTCAGAGCTCGGGCCTGGGCACGAACAATCAATCCAGACCAGGTATGGAGGACACAGGCACCTGCCGGAGGCGAAACTAGTTTATTTGTTTGTTTATTTATTTATTTATTGAGATTCATACCCCACCCTCCCCACAGAGGAGCTGCGGTGGCTCAAGTGGTTAAGACGCTGAACTGCAGGCTGTGGAAGGTCGGTAGTTCAGCAGTTCGAGACCCGGGTGCCGCATGACGGAGTGAGCTCCCGTCTCTAGTTCCAGCTCCTGCCAACCTAGCAGTTCAAAAGCAAGAAATTGCAAGTAGATAAATAGGTACCGCTTCAGTGGGAAGGGAACAGCGTTCCGTGCGCCTTGGTGTTTAGTCACGCCGGCCACATGACCACATGACCGGGACAGCGCTGCCTCTTCGGCTTGGAAACGGAGATGCGCACTGCAACCCTAGAGTCGGACTCGACTGGCTTTCGAGCAAGGGAACCTTTACCTTTACCGTACCTCCCCACAGAGCGGGCTCAGGGCGGCTTGGGCTTCCCTTGGGGGGGAGTGTCATATGAACCGCGTGTGTAGTATAGGCAGGAGGAGATCCTAAGATCGTCCGGCAGCCAGGGGTTCTAGCTCTTTTAGCATTATGCACCACTAGGTGGCGAGCGAAACTTGCTTTTGAGGCAAGAGATTTTTCAGAGGCGGTTTTGCCATTGCCTGCCTCCGCGTCACGACCCTGGTATTCCTTGGAGGTCGCCCTTCCAAATACTAAGCCAGGACCGAACCTGCTTAGCCAGCCTGAGCTCTCCAGGGAGGGGCCACATGAAGAGGATCGGTCCAGCCTGGGCTCTCCAGGGCGGGGCCACATGAACATGACGCTGCTTTATCCTGGATCAGACTATCGGTCCACCTAGCTCAGTACCGTCTACTCGGACTGGCGGCATCTCTCCAGGGTCTCAGGCAGAGAGATCTTTCCCTTCACTGGCTGCCTGGTCCTTCTATCTGGGGACGCCGAGGATTGAACTTGGGATTTCCCGCCTGCAAAGCAGATGCTCTGCCACGGAGCCACGGTCCCTTCCTGGGGTGGGAGAGAGTCTATTTGAATGTGGATGGAGAACAAGAAGGAGGTGGAACTTTTGGAGCTAGCCGGTGAGCAGTCACCTTGGGAGAAGGTCTGGGGTGCACCTGTTGGGGGGGAGAGGATGCTGCCTTCAGACGATTCCTGCTTGCTTCCCACCTGCTCTACCTGTAGATACTACAAACACACACCATGCCCGCGATGAGCACCTTCATCCCTCAAGGAAACCTCGCCGCAAACCTCACCATTTATTTGATTCTTCTAAAATGTTTACAGGCCGCCTCTCCACCAACCCATGACGCTGCCTTAGACCATCTGTTCAGACCGGCAGCGGCTCTCCAGGGTCTCCGGCGTTTTACCACTGAGCCGCGGTCCCTTCCTAAGCGCTTGCGTCAGTTCACAGCAATGCCCTTCGCTTCCGAGACAACCCGACCCAACAGTCCTGGCAACACGCAACAAAAAATCAGCCAAACCAAGTCGGAAAATCGACAAACCGTTCAGAGAAAAATGTCAACAGCAACTAAAAACAAACAACAAACCCGTGAAGACGATTGAGCAACCCAAAACAGGGAGCCGAGAACGCTGACATATTAAAAAAAAGCCTGGGCCTAACATGCCTTCAAAGTCCCACAATAGCGCCAGGCCTGCCACAGCTGAGGGGCCACCACTGAGAAGACCTTTGCCCCCGAAGATGGGGGACAGGAAGGAAGGCCGGAGACGGGTAATCCATCCAGGACTGTATATTTCTACTGTACAGCTTGGAGAAGCGAAAGACACAAACCATTCGCTGTGGAGTCGCGTCTCCCAGGCCGCATTTCTGCCAATTCAAATCTGCGGACCTAATTGGGGGGGGGGCCTGTGTACGTCAGGCCCTGTAGCAGCCGGAGGGGAGCTGCTGTCCTCGACCCCCTGGGGAGGGGGGCACCCACTTTCTGTGACCGGGGAGGGGAGATAGATGAAGATGGCAATTGGAGAAGGCCCTTCAGCCAGCTCAGTTCTAAGCAGGGAAAGCAACAAGAGCAAGGGGGGGGGAGAGGATGCTGTTGTCAAGAGACCATTTGCCCAGAGCCAAAAAAACTCCACTATGCACATCTGGGCAGTCGCTATGGCAACCCCAGGTTTGCCTTGCAGGGAAAACAGAGGAGGATCCGCCTTGGATTTGGAGAACCCGTAGGAAGCGCTTTCGGCCCCTCCGGAAACAGCTGACGGGGGGGGGGCAGGGTCCGCTCCCTTCTCCCCCTCCAGCCCCAATCTCAATCTGCTGTGTCCCTAATGCCCCTGGTGGCACAGAAGAGAGGCATTTCCTGCACACAACACGGCTAGGGAATTCTTTGGGAGGGGGCCTCGGAGGGCCCACCAGCTAATGAAATGAAAGTACAGTGCAGGTGGTCAGTTGAAGCACTTTGGGGGCAGCCCTGGAGGGAGGGGGCCCAGAAGAAAAACTAGGGGGCCAGGCCCCGTGGGCCCCATGTTAGCTACGGGCCAGCGGCTAACGTCTGCCCCCAGAACGGCCAAGGACGCATTCGGGTTTCCCCCCAGGTGAAAAGCCGGGCTGATAATAAATGAAGAGTCGAGGGGCAGGCGCTTGCGCACGAGCCAGCCGCCCCACGGGTCTTGCCGGGCTCAGAGACAACCCCCTTGTGATCGAATTGCCCATTTGCACTCGGTGAAAGCCAGACGGAGGAATAAAGCCCCGCTAACAGAGTTAAGAGCAGGGAACAGACATCCATCTTCCTGGCAGAGGGAGACAGACCGGTGGTCGACGAAGAGCGCTGCAGCAGAGAAGACCAACGGGAAGAGCACCACCGGAAGAATAGCTGCCCGCCGAGGCCTAATGGCCTTTCCAGGGCTTTTAGGAGACATTTTGCTACCTGAACCCTAAGATGTTTTTATTCTTATCTGCCTCCCTGCAAAACATTTAATCACAGGTCATAGCCCCTCTGTATACTGCCTTGGTCAGGGCGCCCCTGGAGTCCTGTGTGCAGTTCTGGAGGCCTCACTTCAAAAAGGATGTGGGCACAATCGAGAGGGTGCAGAAAAGAGCGACGAGGATGATCAGGGGTCTGAGCCCTGGGAGGAAAGGCTGAGGGCCCTGGGAATGTTTAGTTTGGGGAAGAGGAGATTGAGGGGGGACATGATTGCTCTCTTTAAATATCTGAAAGGCTGTCATTTGGAGGAGGGCAAGGAGCTGTTCCAGACGGCAGCAGAGGAAAGGACCCGAAGCAATGGGTTTAAGTTAAGAAAGGTATCAATTGGATATTAGGAAAAACTTTATCACGGTCAGAGTGGTTCAAAGGTGGAATCAGCTGCTTAGGGAGGTGGTTATTAGCTCTCCTTCACTGGCAGCTTTCAAGAAGAGTCTGGACGTATATTTGTCAGAGAAGCTTCAGGCTGGTCCCGTATTGAGCAGGGGGTTGGACTAGATCAGTGATGGCGAACCTTTTAGAGACCGCGTGCCCAAGCTGCGACCCAAAACCCACCTCTTTATCGCAGAGTGCCAACACGGCAATTTAACCTGAATACTGAGGTTTTACTTTAGAAAAAACAACTCATACATTAACTTAAGATGATCCAAACAAAGTAAGGAAAGCAATCCCAAATGCTTTCATTTACTTCAAATTATTTGGCAGAGAATTCGACACTTTAATGATGGTCTGCTCTCCTTCACTGGCAGCTTTCAAGAAGAGTCTGGACGGATATTTGTCAGAGAAGCTTCAGGCTGGTCCTGCGTTGGTCAGGGGGTTGGACTAGATGGTCTCTTTTGGCCCCTTCCAACTCTCTGTGATTCTAGGATTCTATCATCAAGCAGAAGAGAATTAACTTCAACAGGCTCGACAATTTCTTTGGAATGCATTCTTCGAAGGACTCCACACATGGCAGTACAACTTGCGGCCTCAAAACGAGAGAGCACCAGATGGTGGCGAGAGCGGGCGATGGAGTGCAAAGCGGCTGAATACAGCTGACCACATTCCCAACTCAATTATTACTCATTTATGAGCCGCTTCGGCAGGAGGGCGGGGTAGAAATCTAATAAATAATTTTTTAAAAAATACATTTTCGCGAGAGCTCACGCCCCTCCCCACTTTATCTTTACAAGCCCCCAGTGAAGTCGGCCAGGCCGAGAGAACTCGCGGCAGAGCGAGCTACGAGTTCTGCCCTCGTGTGTATGGATCTAGGATAAACTGGAACGCCTTTGTTCTTTGGGCAGGCGGGGGGGGGGGCTCTACCTTTTCCTTTGGTGCAGTGGTTAAGTGCGCAGACTCTAAACTGGGAGAACAGGGTTTGATTTCCCACTCCTCCCCTTGCAGCTGCTGGTGTGACCCTGGGTCAGTCACAAGTTATTTCAGAGCTGTTCTCTCACGAGCAGTTTCTCTCAGAGCTCTCTCAGCCCCACCCACCTCACATGTTGTCTGTCGTGGGGAGGGGAAGGGAAAGA
>NW_015161440.1:107645-109049 GCF_001447785.1 Gekko japonicus
GTAAGCTGCTCTGAGACTCCTTTGGGTAGTAAAGGACGGGGTATAAATCCAATCTCCTCCTCCTCCTCCTTCCTTCTTTTTACCCTGGATTTTTGACCAGGGGTGGTAAGGCTGGTGGGCAGAGGAGACGGCCTGTGGGAAACGGTTGCATCTGGACGTTGTGAACGAGACACACCCCAGGATCACAAACAGGACCGTGCCAGATAGTTCTGGAAGACGGGCAGGGGACTGTGAGCTCAGGAGCACGAGGAGTCAGCACTGTCTGAAGACATGGCGGAGGACCAAAATACAGAAATCTTGGCTCTTTTCAAACTTGTCTTGTCTCTGAGTCTTTGGTGTTTGAGGACTCAAGTGCCTAAGGTACCCTTAGAATCTGGGGGAGCAAGAGGGAAACGAAAGGAAAACCACATCTGGCGAAGCGGGATCCACCTCCAAGAAAGCTTCTGCGACCCTATCTAGTTAGAATCACAGAACCATAGAGTTGGGAAGGGACCTCCAGGGTCATCGAGTTCTTTACTTCATTTATTTTGCGCTTTCCTCCCCAGTGGAGACCTAAAACGGCTTACATCTAGGGCTACCAGGTCCAATTACATGGCCGCTGGGGGGCTCCCAACGTCCTTCCAGGAGACCAGAAGTGATGTCAGGTGACTTCCGGTAAAACAGGAAGTGCAGGCCCCTACGTGATGATGTCACCCAGAAGTGACGTCATCACATTGGGGATGACATTCTGGTTTTGGGGCAAAACTCTATGGTAAATTCGGCTTCAAACCATAGAGCTTTGCCCACAAGCCAGGGCATCACCCCCAACATGATGTTGTCACTATCAGATGATGTCATCCTGTTGGGACCTGCACGTCCGGTTTTACCGGAAGTTGGGGGCAGGATTTCCCCCTGCCGGCCAACAAGCCTGCAAACGCAGGCTCTTTTCTCCTTGTCTCCTTGTCTCCTTTTCAAAAGCAGGCTCACGTCATTCTGCTTGTCTCCATGTTGTCCTCACAACCACACCGTGAGGCAGGTGAGGCTGAGCCAGTGAGAACCGCTCAAGATCACCCAGTGAGCTTCCATGGCGGAGTGCAGACCCAAACCTGGTTCTCCTAGATCCTACTCTAACCACTACACCACACTGCTACATCTGTTAGTGCTGAAGGTGCCCCTCAGGACTTTCTCCTTCTTGTGGCAAAGGACTGAGACAGTTACGCTCCTGGAACAGGCAACGTGGAATATGCCGAAAAGCCTTCATGGGTGACCCTGCTATAGCCATGGTGCATCCTAGGATTCCGTTTGGTGTAGTGGTTAAGTGTGAGAAGTTGAGAACCGGGTTGGATTCCCCACTCCTCCACTTGCACCTACTGGATGACCTTGGGCAAGCCATAGTTCTGTCAGAGCTGTTCTTGAAAACAAACA
>NW_015161440.1:109073-110305 GCF_001447785.1 Gekko japonicus
TTCTCCTTGTCTCCTTTTCAAAAGCAGGCTCACATCATTCTGCTTGTCTCCATTTCATCCTCACAACCACCCCGCGAGGCAGGTGAGGCTGAGAGAGTGTGAGCGGCTCAAGATCACCCAGTGAGCTTCCATGGCGGAGTGCAGACCCAAACCTGGTTCTCCTACATCCTACTCTAACCACTACACCACACTGCTACATCTGTTAGTGCTGAAGGTGCCCCTCAGGACTTTCTCCTTCTTGTGGCAAAGGACTGAGACAGTTACGCTCCTGGAACAGGCAACGTGGAATATGCCAAAAAGCCTTCATGGGTGACCCTGCTATAGCCATGGTGCGTCCTAGGATTCCGTTTGGTGTAGTGGTTAAGTGTGAGAAGTCTAATCAGGGAGAACCGGGTTGGATTCCCCACTCCTCCACTTGCACCTACTGGATGACCTTGGGCAAGCCGTAGTTCTGATAAGAGCCGGGAGAAAGTGGATGTTAGGCACCAAGGCCAACTGCTCATGTTACATAGATAAAGGCACAGGGAAAAGAAACTTAACATTCCAAAGACAAGGCACCCTCCACTCCATGGCAGCTAGAGGCCTAGCTGACACCTCCTTCCTGAGCTAAGACAAAAATGCGTGAGCCGGAGGCTAAAAACCCGTGAGCTAGCTCACAGTACCTCAGCTTAGAGGGAACACTGGTATAAACCCAGTCTCTCTCTCTTCTTCCTCCGTTCAACTGCAGAACTTGGCTCGGGTCTCAGCCTCCAGCATCCTGACAATGGCACAATCTTCACGTGTCTTTTAAAAAATGTTTCTAGTCCCCACGGCCCAGTGCCGGAAAGGGCCCGGTGATCAGCAGGCAGAGATCTGCCGTGCAAAAGGAGCTCCGGGCCTCCCAGCGCTTCTGCCCTGCAAGGGAAGGAACGGCAGGCGCTCTCCAAGCTGAGGATATTCCTGGGTAGTTTAGGAACCTGGGATTTGTGAGCCAGGAGCCAATCCGGGGCAGTTCTGCCAGGGACATCAGGCAGCGGAGATCCGAGCAACACTCCACACGCAGGGGAGCCGCTCCAGAGCGCACTGATGTGCTGAGAAACGCTCCCGCCCTTTGGAGGACCGTCCGTCTCCCGAAATGCATCGGTCTGCCTTTCAGCGGCTGAGAAGCCTCATTTGATCTTATCGCTCAGCCTGTCAATGTGGTGGCATCAAGGGGGGGGGGGGGGACAGAGGAAGGGGAGGCGGCTGAGAGG
>NW_015161440.1:110343-192578 GCF_001447785.1 Gekko japonicus
ACTTGCAATTTCTTGCTTTCGAACTGCTAGGTTGGCAGGAGCTGGAACTAGAGACGGGAGCTCACTCCGTCATGCGGCACACTCGGGTCTCGAACTGCTGAACTACCGACCTTCCACAGCCTGCAGTTCAGCCTCTTAACCACTCGAGCCACCGCAGCTCCAAACCTGCCAACAAAAGTCCGTATGGTCAAAGCGATGGTATTCCCTGTAGTACTGTATGGCTGCGAGAGTTGGACTATAAGGAAGGCCGAGTGCCGAAGAATAGATGCTTTGGAATTATGGTGCTGGAGAAGACTCTTGAGAGTCCCTTGGACTGCAAGGAGATCGAATCAGTCGATCCTAAAGGAAATCAACCCTGGCTGTTCCCTGGAAGGCCAGAGACTGAAGCTGAAGCTCAAACACTTTGGCCACCCAATGAGAAGGGAGCACTCACTGGAGAAGTCCCTGATGCTGAGAAAAACTGAAGGTAACGGAATAAGGGGATGGCAAAGGACGAGATGGTCAGACAGTATTATCGAGGCAACGAACATGGAATTAAGCAAACTGTGGAGGACGGCAGAAGACAGGAGGGCCTGGTGTGATGTGGTCCATGGGGTCCTGAAGTCGGATTCGGCTGTGCGACTGAACAACAACAACAAAAGATCTAGAATCACAGAATCATAGAGTTGGAAGGGACCTCCAGGGTCATCGAGTCCAACCCCCCCCTCCCGCACAATGCAGGAAATCCACAAATACCTCCCCCTCCACGCACACCCCCGTGATCGCTGTTCCACGCCCAGAAGGTAACCAAAAAAACCCAAACCCTCCAAGATCCCCGGCCCAACTGGCCTGGAGAAAAATGGCTTCCTGACCCCCAAATGGCAATCGGCACTTCCCTGGGCGTGTCAGAAAGGACTCTCGAAAACATTAATCTCAGAGCCGTGCTGGTTTCTAAGGGGCTACTGGACTCAAACCTAGCTGGACTCTCGAAATCACAACACGGCCACCCTCCGAAACTATAAAGGTCTCGCAACGCTCCCTCTAAGCCGTGATGTCTTGTGAGCAGTGTTCCCTCTAAGCTGAGTTAGTGTGAGCTAGCTCAGTTTTTTAGCCTCCGGCTCACCCATTTTTGCCCTAGCTCGGGAAGGAGGGCTCCAGAGCAGACGCAATTTCTGCAGCAGCCCAATGGCTCGCTCACAACTTTAATGCCAGCGGCTCGCAAAGTAGCATTTTTGCTCACAAGACTCCACAGCTTAGAGGGAGCGTTGCTTGTGAACAAAAATCCTACCTTGTGAGCTCCTGGCGTTAAAGTTGTGAGCGAGCGATTTGGCGGCTGCATAAATTAGTCTTCCAGAGCCCTCCTTCCTGAGCTAAAGCAAAAATGTGTGAGCCGGAGGCTAAAAAAACTGTGAGCTGGCTCACACTAACTCAGCTTAGCGGGAACACTGGATAGAGTTCCTTCCCCTCACCTGCTGCCTGATGTCAGGAGCAATGCTCCCTCTAAGCTGTGGAGTCTTGTGAGCAGAAATTCTACTTGGTGAGCTACTAGCATTCAAGTTGTGAGCGAGCGATTTGGCTACTGCAAAGATTAGTTTGCTCTGGAGCCATCCTTCCTGAGCTAAGACAAAAATGTGTGCGCCGGAGGCTAAAAAACTGTGAGCTAGCTCACACTGACTCAGCTTAGAGGGAACACTGGTCAGGAGTGAACCTGGGGCCTTCTGCGTGCCAAGCAGATGCTTCGCCGCCAAGCCACGGTCCCCCCCACCCCACCCCCAAACGAGAGATAAAGACTGGCCTACATTAATAGCTGGCTCTACGGATGAACAAGATTAAGCCCCTTTCAAGATGACCAGAAAGAAAAGGGATTTCGTTCTTAGCGATGGAGGACGGTTAACCCACCAGGCGGCACATGTGGACGGCGACTGTGTCGGGAAACGGCTGGCAGTGCACAACTTAAGATCATAGAATCATAGAACGTTAGAGTTGGAAGGGACCTTGCAGGTCATCTAGTCAAACCCCCTGGACTCTGCAGGAGCACAGCCGAAAGACGGCCCTACGACACCCCCGAAAGATGGCCGCCCAGTCTCCACTTGAAAACGTCCAGCGAAGGAGCATCCGCCACCTCCCGAGGCTGTTCCACTGACTGTTCCACTGAAGTACTGGCAAGATTACTCACAGTTCTCTAATGGCTAGGAGGGGGGGCACTGCACACCTCTTGGCTACCTCTGTGTTTTGCCTAACTAACCAGAGCCTACCCTGCTCATGTGGAACATAGCCATGATGTTTTTTAAAACAAAACCGGAAAAATGTTTCTATTTCTCTTTCCCAGGCTAAACAGACCCACCTTGAGTCCTTGAGAGAAGGAATGCTCCCATACCAAAGGGAGTGGTGGTAGGGGGAGATTATGTGGTTATTTCCCACCCCACCCCTCCAACAAGGCCTTGCCCCTCCTCTAACACTGCCAGGAGAGGCCTAAAAGGTCATTCTAGTTGAGTCAAGGGAAAGATCTGCCGTTCTATCAGCCAGCCCCTCCCGAGTTCATCCAGATCTTAGCATGACACACAGCGAGGGCAGATGTACCACTAAAACGGTGTGGGGGGACCTCGCACAGCGAACGTGGAATTTGATTGCATTAATTGCTCTCTGGATTAATTAATCCAAACCACCCCGGCTGCTTCGTCAACAGCAAATCCAATTAGCGGCGACATCTATATTCCCCCCCCTCTCCCGCCAGGATGACAGCTGTACCCCCCACCCCCCGTGACGGCAGCCAGGCTGAGAGAGCACCAGCGAGGCGTGGTGTTTAGAATGTCCGACTCGGATCTGGGTTCAAATCCCCTCTCCGCTACGGAGGCTCACGGTGTGCCCCTGCATGAGTCACACGCTCTCAGCACAGCCTCCTTCGCAGGGCCGTTGTGAGGTTAAAATGGAGGAGAGCGACGGGAGCCACTGGCGAGATGGGAGGAGTAGAAGTGAAGTTAGTAAACACGATCGATAAATAAGAGAGATCATTTTTTATGAAGGTTATCCGTACAGGCATGGAGCCGAGCAGGGATTCGAACGCAGGCCTTCCCCCCGGTCCAAATCTGACGCAGACAAATTCTCTCCCCTTCAGGGTCACCCAAGGAGAGGGACGGGCAGTAGGTTGGGCAGAGAAATGAGGAAAGGGAATCCTTCTTCACGCAGCACACAACACACGTGGGATTCATAGCCACTAAAGCGTAGATGGCTTTCTGAAGTGCGTGGGACAAAACCCACGGGGAAAGAGAGGCCCAGCCACAGTTCCTGGCCACGACAGCCAAAGATAGATAAGTCGCAGGCAATGTTCCCTCTAAGCTGTGGAGTCCTGTGAGCAAAAATTCTCCTTTGTGAGCTACTGGCATTAAAGCTGTGAGCGAGCAATTTGGCTACCGCATAAGTTAGTTTGCTCTGGAGCCCTCCTTCCTGAGCTAAGACAAAAATGTGTGAGCCGGAGGCTAAAAAACTGTGAGCTAGCTCACACTAACTCATCTTAGAGGGAACACTGGTCGCAGGTGCTTGATAGGGGGACCCTGTCGTCTGTAGCCTCACTGCAGGGCATGTTAGAGTGGTCCCTCAGTGGAACAGGCTTCCTCAGGAGGAGGGGAGGAGGAGGAGGAGAGGAGATTGGATTTATACCCCGCCCTTCACTACCAGAGGAGTCTCAGAGCGGCTTACAAACTCCTTTCCCTTCCCCTCCCCCTCCCCACAACAGACACCCTGTGAGGTGGGTGGGGCTGAGAGAACTCTTAACACAAACTGCTCTTTCTCAAGGACAGCTGTGCCAGAGCTTGTGACGACCCAAGGTCACATTAGCAGGTGCAAGTGGAGGAGTGGGGAATCAAACCCAGTTCTCCCAGATTAGAATCCGCACACTTAACCACTACACCAAGCTGGCTGGGCCATTGGCCTGGGGGTGGGCTCTCCTTCTTGGGAGGTTTTCCAACAGAGGCTAGGTGGCCATCTGACAGCAGTGCTGATTCTGTGAACTTGGGCAGATCACGAGAGGGAGAGCAGGAAGGGTTGCACCAGGGCTTAGTTCTCGTGGCCCCTTCTTACACGCCCAGGGAAATGCCGATCACCACTTTGGGGCCAGGAAGCGGTTATTCTCCAGGCCAGTTTGGCTGGAGATCCTGGAGGTTTTTTGGCCATCTTCTGGGCATGGAGCAGGGGGTCACTGCAGGTGTGTGTGGAGGGGGAGGTATTTGTGGATTTCCTGCGTTCTGCAGGGGGCCGGACTAGATGACCCTGGAGGTCCCTTCCAACTCTATGATTCTATGAAGGGCTTCACAGAGGCGTCTGTCTCCCACGTTTTGTGCTGCGGGATTCTAGACATGCCAGCCGTGTTGTCCATCTGGAAAGTCATAAGAACATAAGAACAGAAGAGAAGCCAATGTTGGATCAGGCCAATGGCCCATCCAGTCCAACACTCTGTCACACAGTGGCCAAGAATACCAGGTGCCATCAGGAGGTCCAGCAGTGGGGCCAGGACACTAGGAGCCCTCCCACTGTTGCCCCCCGCCCAAACCACTTTGAATAGCATTCAGGTGCCAAAGCATGGCGCAGGGGGATGTCCCCAGACCCCAAAATGTCCAAAGAGACCTAAGCGTTCACTGCATTTACAGCCATGCCCACAGACACGCCAGTGTTCCCTCTAAGCTGAGTTAGTGTGAGTCAGCTCACAGTTTTTGAGCCTCCAGCTCACACATTTCTGTCTCAGCTCAGGAAGGAGGGCTCCAGAGCAAACTGATTTATGCAGCAGCCAAATTGCTTGCTCACAGCTTTAATGCCAGTAGCTCACAAAGTAGAATTTTTGCTCACAAGACTCCACAGCTTAGAGGGAACATTGCCATCCGCACCCAGCAGAGGGAACATTGCCACGCCCATCCGCACCCAGCAGAGCAGGCACCAAACCGATTACTGCCAACACAAACCAGCTGGCCAGGTCATCTGCCTGAACCTGCACGGTTCTCGGCGCCCAACAGCACGGCCCTGCGCCAAATGCACACGCGCACTTTGCAGACCACAGACCAGAACAGGACTTCATGTTCCGAGCCCTTCCAAGCTCGGCTTGTGCTTGAGGAGAGATCCGAGGTGCCCATTAAACGCTTGCCGAATGCTGGATTCCAAACAGGGGAGGGGTGAGCTATTGGCAGGCAGACAGATCCGCGGTGACCCCTCTGCATACCAATGGGGGAGAGAGAGAAACCAAACACAGTGCACGGAGGAGATGCAGCTGGTGGTGAAGGTGGGGAGCAGGGGGGGTAGAAAGCAACTTTGCAATGCTGACCCCCCCCTCCGGACACAAGGTTCAGGGGTGCCACGCCCCCCCCACTTCTCTGTACCGTGGGGAGATCCCAGCAGCACTTAGAATCATAGGATGTTAGAGTTGGAAGGGACCCTGCAGGTCATCTAGTCCAACCCCCTGCACTCTGCAGGAGCATAGCCGAAAGATAGCCCTACAACACACCCGAAAGATGGTCGCCCAGCCTCTGCTTGAAAACATCCAGCGAAGGAGCATCCACCACCTCCCGAGGCAGACTGATCCACTGCTCAACCACTCTTATTTAGCCGGCAACGACTCCCTTGTAATTTCCACCCATTAGACCTAGTCTTGCAATCCGGAGCAAGGGAGAAGAGATCCGCTCCATCTTCACCATGACAGCCCTTGCAATCAACAGCACTCCACAGCAACTCACTCAGCCCCCAACAACCCCCCAAAATACAAACAGCCCCAAACAGACTTAAATAGAACCACTCTCTATCGGACTACAAAGAGCCCAATTCACTCTCAGCTTCCCAGACAGCAGCTAGGAAGGCAAAGGGAGAAAGACAAAAAAACCCTTACCTTCTAGCAGCAGCTCACCATGTGCTCTCCCTTACTGAGACTGATTCCCTTTGGAGGAGAGAGGACAGGTAAGGTTTGTGTGGTATCCGCCCTGTGCCTTTTTACCCCCACCGTCCACTTCTATCTTCACAGCAACTGACGCTCCCTCTAAACCATGGAGTCTTGTGAGCAACATTTCCACTTTGTGGCACTAAAGTTGTGAGCGGGTTATTTGGCCTGCTGCGTAAATCAGTTTGCTCTGGAGCCCTCCTTCCTGAGCTGAGACAAAAACGTGTGAGCCAGAGGCTAAAAAACTGTGAGCTAGCTCACACTAACTCAGCCTAGAAGGAACCCTGAACCCTGTACGGTAGGGGAGGCGAAGAGGCAGCCATTGGCCCAAGGCCACACACTGGGTTTTGCAGGGAGCAGGGATTTCTTGACACTCCCCAAGTCCCCCGGCCACGTCCTCTCCTCTAACTGCCACACCACCCTGGCTTCTCTCGGAGTCTGTGATTTATTGATTTACAAAGGGGCAAGGTGGAGGCCTGGGGGCATCCTATCGGCATCCTGTGCTGTTGCAGGGCCCCCAGGGGTCATTTCGTAGAAAAAGAGGTGCAGGAGCTCATTAGCATAACTTATTTGCATAGGCCATGCCCCTTGACATCACCGGAAGTGTGTCAGAAGGTAACACCCACCGCTCAGGCTCCACTGGACTCTTTTGGATTGCTAGCTATTCGGGGGGGGGGGGGCATGCAGATCTGTCCTTGCAGAGGAGGGAGAGCTTGTACCTGAATAAAAGGTGCCACTGGACTGTTTTGGGCCGGAGGGCCGGGGTGGGGCTCTGCAACTTACCTGGCTGCTTCTTGCTCTGACTGAGGACTGCTGGGAGCAGGGGGTGGGGCTTGTTGCATGTGCCCGCCCCCTGGGCTCTTTACTGCTGGAGCTGCGCTCCTGCAGGAAATGACCCCTGAGGGCCCCAAAAGAGAAAGTTCCTGCACTCCAGGGCGCTTCTTCCAACGCACGGTCTCTTTCGCACTCTGAACCGGCCCTTTCTCTGCACAGCCACTTCCTAGCCATTAAGCCCCCACCCCCCGCCCCCCGAGAAGATATCATCGGCATGGCTGAGGAAACACGACCGTTGCCAAGTCTGGGGTGAGAAACTCCTGGAGTGGAGACTGGGAGGTGGACCAGCCCAGGTCAGAGAAGCGTCTCCTCCCGCCCCTTCCTGGAGATTATCCCTGGAGCTGTTCTAGCCTGCAGTCCTCCAAACTCTGTTCCCTGCCTGGGGAGAAGGGGAAAGCTTGACCCCCCCCCTTTTGTCTAGACCTATTTGCATTTGTATGAAGGTGGGCTGCTGGCATTAACGTTGTGAGCCAGCGACCCGGCTGCTGCATAAATTAGTTTGCTCCTGAGCCATCCTTCCTGAGCTGAGACAAGAATGTGTGAGCCGGAGGCTAAAAAACTGAGCTAGCTCACTCTATCTCAGCTTAGAGGAAACACTGAGCCCCGGTGGCCCCAACAGGAGCCTGCACCCTGGGCATAACAGACGCTGCCCTAGAAATGCCTTCCCGTCATCCAGGACATTTTGACACTGGCTGTGCTCCTCCAAAGGGACAGGAATACCATTTTAGTAAAAACATAAGACGAACAAACATAAGCTTTTGAGAAACACAGCTCTCTTCATCAGATGCATCTGACGAAGAGAGCTGTGTTTCTCGAAAGCTTATGTTTGTTCGTCTTCAAGGTGCCCCTGGGCTTTTTACGGTTTTGCAGCAACAGACTAACATGGCTAAACTCCTCCGGATACCATTTCAGAAGCTTTCCCAGGTGAGGCGGAATGGGACGGAATCCACAAAGCCCCCAGAGCAGAGGGAAGCAAAGCTGGCATCCCGATGGAGCATCAGGGACTGCAGTCGCCCCACCACCCGCCCCATGAGCCTCCTGGGATCCTGACCACCTCTCACAATAAGCATTTGGCATGGTACCTGCGAGGCGGTCGCCGAGGCAGATCCCAGATCGCAGGGCCCATTTTGCTTCCGTGCTCTAAGGAGGAGCGGAGTGACCGATAAGATGATGCCGGGGTCGTTTCCCTCTTTCTGGACATTGCATGAGTTTCTGCTACCGATGAGAAAGCATCGACCGATCCCCAGAGACCTGCGCTCTTGAGGAACGTCTGTTCTCGCTGTGCCTAATAGTTACCTGGCTGATGCTTATGGAGATGATAACCAGGGGTCATTTCCTGCGGGAGCGCACAGGAGCGGAGTTCCGGCAGTAAGGAGCCCAGGGGGCGGGCACATGCAACAAGCCCCGCCCCCTGCTCCCAGCAGCCCTCAGTTGGGCCACGAGGAGCAAGAAACAACCAAGTAAGTTGCAGAGCCCCCCGCCAGCCCGCCTTCAGGTACAAACTCTTCCTTCTCTGTGAGGACAGATCGGTACGCCCCCCCCCCCAATAGCTAGCAATCCAAAACAGTCCAGTGGAGCCTGAGTGGTGGGTGTTGCCTTCTGACACACTTCTGGACAGGGGGTGTGGCATACGCAAATAACTTATGCTAATGAGTTACGCTAATGAGCTCCTGCACCTCTTTTTCTACGAAATGACCCCTGATTATAACGGTAGCCCAAACTGGGCCACCCACGGGCAGGGCTGGTGCCTTTGCACACTCAGGGGACGCCCCAGATATCCAGAAAGACCTAACTCCGCAAATCAATCCAGAAGGAAAGATTGCTCTCAAAAACCAGAACGCTCCAAGAGGCACGGAACGTGGGAAGTGGCGGAGAGTCAGCAAAAAAGGGGAGGGTCTACCTGCTCCAGACAGAATGTACGGAAACGTGGACAGGAAGGGTTTAGCCAGATGGAGAGTTCTGATTCCACCCCCGTGACCCCTCCTGGGCCCCCCGACTTCAATATGGAACTCTGTTGACCCCCAGGTAGAACCCAGAGGGGCATTCATGCCAAACTCTGGTTTGCACCAGCGGCAGTATTTCAGAACCACAGCTTCCAAACAGTACAACAGGCAAACCGTGGCTTAAGAGTTGTGTGTGTGGGGGGGGAGCCTTCTTTCAGTATCTACCCCCTCCACACTTTATTCTCTCCGAGCCAAAGCCTCCAGGCAGATAACGGGCCGGACCCACAGACAGCCAATCAAACACTGCACTAAACCATAGCAGGCCTCAGAGCGGACTGGCAAACTTTGGTTTCTGCTTCCAACACCCCATCGAACCATAGTTAAGCTTCCTTCACTGAGACTAGGCATGGCACATGTCCTGCTTGGGCATACAATAGAAGTATGAATCCGGAAAGCAAAGAAAGCATTTCAAAGGGAGGTTGTTGGGGTTTTTTTAGGGGCTGCAACCCTTTCGTCTCAGATTTCAGTTTGCAGGGAACAAGTTCTCTGTTCTAGCTCTCCATGCCAAATGCAGCAGCTCTTTTTAGCTTCGGAATAAAGACTAGTCTCTGCTGGGAAACTCCGCAGTGGTTATTAAGAGGAATAAAAAATTTAAATCGAATGCACAGCTACATTGCGTCAAGGTTCTCATAACGATAATTGCTTCTTGCTACTTAATCCTGAATGTATTCAAGAGCCAGCCCGCGGGGGGGGGGATCCAGAACCTCTTCTCCCTCCCACCCGACTCCCAAGTAAAATCTAAAATCATACCCCAGCTAGAAGGGGCCAGGTTTGGCAATGGGACCCAGGCAGGTGGACAGACAAACTAAATCAGGATTGGGCCTTGCCATCAAAACAGACAAAAGGAATGCTTCTTCAGTCGAAGGAGTAATTAACCAGTGGAACTCACTGACACCGGATGTGGCAATGGACACGTGCCATTAGACACATTCACAGAGAAGTCCATTAACAGCTCTTCTAAACTGGACCCTAGGCTGCAGAAAATTCAAATGGAAAAGCAATTCAAATTCACTTACAGTAATGCCCCGCTCTCCCTGTAGAGCAAGCGGCTGAATTTTTAGCCTTACAACAATCCTGCAGAGCAGGCCAGGCAGAGAATTAGCGGCTGGCCCAAGATGAGCCAGTGAGCTCTGGAACCGGACAGGGATTTAAGACGAGTTGTCCGACGTCCAAACCAATGCTCCCTCTAAGCTGTGGAGCCTTGTGGGCAAAACTTCTAGTTTGTGAGCTACTGGCATTAAAGTTGTGAGCGAACGATTTTGGCTACTGCATAAATCAGCTTGCTCTCGAGCCCTCCTTCCTGAGCTCAGACAAAACTGTGTGAGCTGGAGGCTAAAAAAACGGTGAGCTAGCTCACACTAACTCAGCTCAGAGGGGACGCTGATCCAAACCCTCATTACAGCAACCTCTTGTGAGTCATAACCACAGATGCCCCAAGCGAACCCTCTGAAACGACACAAGACAGTTCTTCCACAGAGCGCACTTCTCGGGTTATGAAATAGCTTGGCCATAAACGCGACTAAAACGCGTGATTTTCTTTGGCGATTTAACCTTGAAACATGTTTCAGAGCAGAACCTGGCTGTGCCTCGGAAACCCCGCTGCACCATCTTCGCTCGTCCTCGCTGAAGTGCAAACAAAGCTGCCTTACACGGAGAGTAAGGATGCGAGACCTCACTGGCCTCCTTTAAAACATCTTGGGGTCTGGCTAAACCAAGTGGCCCTTGTCGGGTCGGTGGCATTGCCGGATCCACTTGGCTTTGACCCAGGTTGCAGCAGCAGCTGTGAGAAGGGTGAACGCTCGCCCAGCAGGGACGGAGCCAAGCAGAACTGCCGCCCGCCAATGTTCCCTCTAAACTGTGGAGTCTTGTGAGCAAAAATTCTACTTTGTGAGCTGCTGGCATTAAAGCTGTGAATGAGCGATTGGGCTACTGCATCAATCAGTTTGCTCTGGAGCCGTCCTTCCTGAGCTAAGACAAAAACCTGTGAGCCAGGGGCTAAAAAACTGCGAGCTAGCTCACCCTAACTCAGCTTAGAGGGAACACTGCCGCCCGCTGAGAACTTCCCCTGTAAGTTGTACGGCCAGCCCAGCCCAAGTCGCCAGACATATTTCTAGCTTCGAAGGACAGGGAGCCAGCCCAGAGACTACGCGCTTCACTATCAAGTTCTGGGCACTTGCACAATGGCGACAAAAGATATGGAACCTGTATGTCATGGCGAAAATTACAGACAATCTAGAACGTTTTTCTCAGCCTTCTAAGCACGCCACATTCCCTACTATCTGGTTACCAGCAGTGTTCCCTCTAAGCTGAGTTAGTGTGAGCTAGCTCACAGTTTTTAGTCTCCGACTCACACGATTTTGTCTTGGCTCAGGAAGGGATGGCTCCAGAGCAAACTGATTTATGCAGTAGCCAGATCGCTCGCTAACAACTTTAATGCCGGCAGCTCACAAAGCAGAATTTTTGCTCACAAGACGCCACAGCTTAGAGGGAATATTGGTTACCGGTACTTGAATATCTCACATCTCAAGGTGAAATCCCAAAACTGGTGGTTGATTTGGGTCTTGATATACTTTAAAGAGATAAATGGTGGTTGTTGTTTTTTAATGAATGTATTATACAGGTTCTGCCTTATATTTATTATGTACAACTTTGAATGAATCTAACTTTATTTCAGCACAGTATTGCTATTGTTTGGTACGATATCGTTTGTAATCATTCAGCCTCATATGTATTGCGTGTATGGTTCTTTGCTTAAAAACTAATAAAGATATTAATCAGAAAGTTCTGGGCGCTCCCCTCCTTGTAAGACAACACACAATCTTATTTATCCTCATGGAGAGGAAGGCAAGATCGCCTCTGGTGATCCCCGGTCCTAGGGAGGTCCGGCTGTGCTCGACTAGGGACGGGCCTTTTCGGTCCTGGCTCCGACCTGGTGGAACTCTGCCGAATGACATCAGGGCCCCGTGGGATCTGATGCAGTTCCGCAGGGCCTGTAAGGCAGAGATGTTCCGCCAGGCACATAGCCTTCCTTGCCCTGCCCTGCGGGACAGCGATGTGGCCGGCAACGGAGGATTACTTATCACCATCTTGATTGATTCAGTTTCACGTTTATTATCTGTAATTTTAATTACATATTAATTGTATGTTTGGTGTAGTGGTTAAGTGCCTGGACTCTAATCTGGGAGAACCGGGTTTGATTCCCCACTCCTCCACTTGCACCTGGCTGGATGACCTTGGGCAAGCCATAGTTCTGATAAGAGCTGTTCTTAAAAAAGAGCCGTTTCTGTCAGAGCTCTCAGCCCCACCGACCTCCCAGGGTGTCTGTTGTGGGGAGGGGAAGGGAAAGGAGTTTGTAAGCCGCTCTGAGACACCCTTGGGTTGTGAAGGGCGGGGTATAAATCCGATCTCTTCTTCTTCTTCTTCTTCTATTTTTAAATGTTTATTATGTTGTAAAACACCCGGAGCCTGCTCTGCAGGGTGGGCGATTCTTAAGTTTAATAAAATAAATAAAATAGGATGGCGACAGATAAACAGCTTCATCCAGCAGCTCTGTTGTTTCTGGTTTTCTTAACTGTGTTGGCTTAGCTGTGTTGGCTTAACTAACAACCCTACAAGGTAGGCCAGGGTTAACAGAGCCACAGAGCCCAAGCAGATGTGGACGCATCTCCTGTTTGGAGCACGGTCTCTGCCCCACCCCTCTCCATGCACCTGCTTTGTCCATTTCCAGGCTGGTTGTCGCACAGAGGACGGGACCGGCAGCCTGGTTTTGGACGCCCTCCCACCTCAGCACCGCACGCATCTCCCTCGCCATAGCAGGCTGGCACAATGCGCCCCTGATGAGGCCTAAAAATAGGGGGCCCCGCGAGCAATCAAGAGACGCCGGAATTATTCATCCTCGGCCACGGAGATCTGACAAACAGATCTGCCGCCTGGGAGGCTGTTCCGGGAACATCGGAAGCCTCGTAACACCCGCATCGCTACAACTCCGGCGCGTCCCGCCTCTGCACACCTTATCTGCTCATAATCCCACACACACACGCGCGCGGGCAGTGCCTAATACGCATTAACGTTCCTTCAGAAGGAAAGGGGAAACCTACTAACACAATTTTTAAAAAACACACAGAGAGACAGGCAGAGACGCACGCGCACGCGAGAAGATGAACCAGTAATAGATTATTATGCAGGAAGGTTTAATTCCCAACTAGCGGCTGATAATTACCTTCCATTTAAAACCCAAAGTGGCTTTTACAAAACCAAATCAGGGCTCCCCGGAGAGATGCCCCCCCTCCTGTTTTCAAGGCCTTTGTTCCCAGCGACACTTTTGAGGTGGTGTGTGCTCACCCAGAGGTTGCACAGCTGGGTTGGCACGGCAGGCTGGGCCGCATACGACAGCAGACTGCCACGTTGTGCTTGGCAGAGGGGAAGAGAGAGGACGCGGCGGATCAGACCCCCGACCTCAAAGAAGCAACGGCAACTGGGGGGCCTTTAGAAAGATGGGCAAAGGTTTCTTTAATGCCTTAAATAGCAACCATAGTATCACAATTATTTCCTGCCCTTCTTCCAAGGAAAACACAAATCGTTTTACTCTCCTCTACCCTCACAACAGCCCTGTAAGGGAAGTTAGGCTGAAGCAGAGCGACTAGTACCAGGTCACCCAGCAACACCTGTTTCTGTCTTCTGCAGTATCAAATACCTGGCTCACCCAGGTCAGTCTTGTCTACCCACATTGTCAGTGGTTCTCCAAGCATCATCCTGTTAGGAAATACAAACCCAGCTGCAGATCCCATCAATTCTGCTTTTCTAAAGAGGCCCACTTAACCAGAGGCCGCCATCCGTAAGAACACCAGAAGAGCCCTGCTGGATCAGACCACGGAGGGTCCTTCTAGTCCAGCATCCCATCTCACACAGCGGCCAGCCAGTCCCTCTGGAGGGCCAACAGCAGGGCAGAGAGGCTGAGGCCTTCCCCCGATAAGAACCTCAGAAGAGCCCTGCTGGATCAGACCAGTGAGAGTCCATCAAGTCCAGCCTCCTGTCTCACACAGTGGCCAACCAGTTCCTCTGGAGGGCCAACAGCAGGGCAGAGAGGCCGAGGCCTTCCCCCGATACGAACCTCAGAAGAGCCCTGCTGCATCAGACCAGTGAGGGTCCATCTAGTCCAGCCTCCTGCCTCACACAGTGGCCAACCAGTTCCTCTGGAGGGCCAACAACAGGGCAGAGGGACTGAGGCCTTCCCTTTGTTATGAACCTCAGAAGAGCCCCGCTGGATCAGACCATCGAGGGTCCCTCTAGTCCAGCCTCCTGCCTCACACAGTGGCCAACCAGTTCCTTTGGAAGGCCAACAACAGAGCAGAGGGGCTGAGGCCTTTCCTTTGATATGAACCTCAGAAGAGCCCTGCTGGATCAGACCAGTGAGGGTCCCTCTAGTCCAGCCTCCTGCCTCACACAGTGGCCAGCCAGTTCCTCTGGAGGGCCAACAACAGGGCAGAGGGGCTGAGGCCTTCCCCTGATGTTGCCTCCTGGCTCTGGGATTAGTGCCTCTGAATGTGGAGGTTCCCTTTACCCACTGCGGCCAGTAGCCAGCGAGAGACCTCTCCTCCGTGACCCTGTCTAATCCCCCTTTGAAGCTGTCTATGCCTGTGGCCATCACCACCTCCTCTGGCAGCTAATCCCACCTTTTAATCACTCTGTGCATAAAGCAGTATTTCCTTTTGTCCATCCTAAACCTACTGCCCATCAGCTTCATTGGATGCCCTAAAGGTCTAGTATTTTGGGAGAGCGAAAAAAGTTCCCTTGGTCAACTCTCTCCAGTCTCCACCCCATGCACAAATTTATAAACCTCTACCACGTCTCCTCTTCGTCGTCTCTTCCCTAAACGGAAGAGCCCCAGATTCTTCAGCCTTTCCTCCGAGGGAAGGGGCTTCCAACCCCCTCATCAACTTGGTCGCCCTCCTCTGCACTTCTTTGGATGCCCTTGAGGTCTAGTGTTTTGGGAGCGCAAAAAACGTTCTCTTGGTCAACTCTCTCCGGTCTCCACCCCATGCATAAATTTATAGACCTCTATCACGTCTCCTCTTCGCCGTCTCTTCCCTAAACGGAAGAGCCCAAGATTCTTCATCCTTTCCTCCTAGGAAAGGGGCTCCAACCCCCTCATCTTCTTGGTCGCCCTCCTCTGCACTTCTTCCAGCTCTGCAATGACTTTTTTTTGAGATACGGTGACCAGAACTGTACACCGGATTCCAAATGAATCCACAAAGCATTGCGAATGAATACCCTCCACAGCTCACCGTTAAACTGTGGAACTCGCTGCCACAGGATGTGGTGAAGGCCGCCAATTTGGAAGGCTTTAAAAGGGGAGTGGACGAATTCATGAAGGACGGGGGTATCGATGGCTACCGGTCATGATGGAGGCCTTCCGGTAACCAGAGGCTGTCTGCTTCTCTGTGACAGTTTTTGGGGAGCACAGAGGGGGCAGGATGCTGCTGTTGGAGTCTACCTCTCTGTGAGCTTCCTACAGGCAGCTGATCAGCCACTGTGTGAACAGAACATAAGAGACGCCAGTGTTGGATCAGGCCAAAGGTCCATCCAGCCCAACACTCTGTGTCACACAGTGGCCAGAAATACCAGGTGCCATCAGGAGGTCCACCAGTGGGGCCAGGACATTAGAAGCCCTCCCACTGTTGACCCCCCAAGCACCAAGAAGACAGAGCATCACTTGCCCCAGAGCCCTTATCTATACCTTGTGGCTATTTAAAAGGGGAGTGGACGAATTCATGAAGGACGGGGCTATCGATGGCTACCGGTCATGATGGAGGCCTTCCAGTAACCAGAGGCTGTCTGCTTCTCTGTGACAGTTTCTGGGGAGCACAGGGGGGCAGGATGCTGCTGTTGCGGTCTACCTGTCTGCGAGCTTCCTACAGGCAGCTGATCAGCAACTGTGTGAACAGAAGAACATAAGAGACGCCGGTGTTGGATCAGGCCAAAGGCCCATCCAGCCCAACACTCTGTATCACACAGTGGCCAGAAATACCAGTGCCATCAGGAGGTCCACCAGTGGGGCCAGGACATTAGAAGACCTCCCACTGTTGACCCCCCCCCAAGCACCAAGATGACAGAGCATCACTTGCCCCAGAGTCCCTATCTATACCTTGTGGCTAATAGCCACTGATGGACCTCTGCTCCATATGCTTATCTAATTCCCTTTTGAAGCCGTCCATGCTTGTAGCCACCACCACTTCCTGTGGCAGTGAATTCCAAGTGTTAATCACTCTTTGGGTGAAGAAGGACGTGGGAAACTGTTCCAACCCTTTTGTATTTCCTAACAGAACACTGGAATAGCTGGGCTTTGGGTCTCATCCAGCAGGGCTCTTCTCAGGTTCGTATCAGGGGAAGGCCTCGGCCTCTGTGCCCTGTTGTTGGACCTCCAGAGGAACTCGTTGGCCACTGTGTGAGACGGGATGCTGGACTAGATGGACCCTCATTGGTCTGATCCAGCAGGACTCTTCTGGTGTTCTTCTTAGGGGAAGGCCTCGACCTCTGTACCCTGTTGTTGACCCTCCAGAGGAACTGGTTGGCCCCTGTGTGAGGCAGGATGCTGGACTAGATGGACCCTCCCTGGTCTGATCCAGCAGGGCTCTCCTGATGTTCTTCTCAGGGGAAGGCCGTGGCCTCTCTGCCCTGTTGCTGGCCCTCTAGAGGAACAGGTTGGCCCTTGTATGAGACAGGATGCTGGACTAGATGGACCACTGGCCTTATCCAGCACGTCTCTTCTGAGGTTCTTATAAAGGCCTCGGCCTCTCTGCCCTGTTGCTGGCCCTCTAGAGGAACAGGTTGGCCGCTGTGTGAGACGGGATGCTGGACTAGATGGGCCTTGGGTCTGATCCAGCAGGGCCCTCCTGATGCTTTTATCTGGAGTCAGGCCAACCGACTCAGAATCTGTGCCTGAAATTCGCAAAAATTAAAACGACTGTACAAACGGTGTTTTCCACTGTTGCTTTTGTCATCCCAGATCTCTAACTGGAGATACCGAGGGCGGGGGGCCACTTGGCAGACACAAAAAACCGCCGGAGAGCTCCCCTTATCCTTCAGCTATGCCAACGTCGCCCAGGGAATGGGCCCTGGTTCATGTGCCGTTGGGTTCTGGCACAGGACTCCCCCCCCCCCCCCCCCCTTCCTCCCCCCCCCCCCCCCCGGCCCTTCCCGCAATACAAGGCCCTGTTATTCTGCTAATACCCTGGGATAATTGGGCACAAAAAGAGGCGGAGAGGTCTCGCTGCCGGTTCCGCGCCGCAGCCAAAAGCATACTGAGTTTTCGAGCGGTTAACAAAGCGGCCCATTAACTGGGCTGGCTGCCTTCTCCGGAGTCTTTGGCACCACGGCGTAGAGAGCTGAGAGAGGAAAAGGACACGTCTGGCATGGGTACCGTGCACGCCCTGAGCAGGTCTTTGCAGTGCCAGAGGGACAGGAGAGGTGTGAGGGTTCGGACAGCACAGGAAATGGAGAAGAAGAAGAAGAGAGAGATTGGATTTACACCCCGCCCTTCACTACCCGAAGGAGTTTTAAGCGGCTTACAATCTCCTTTCCCTTCCCCACAACAGACAGGTAAGTGGGGCTGAGAGAGCTCTTTCGAGGACTGCTCTTGAGAGAACCACCCTGAGAGAACTTGTGACTCACCAGCTGCTGCATGTGCAGGAGTGGGGAATCCAACCCGGCTCTCCCAGATTAGAATCCGTGCTCTCAACCACTACATCAAACTGGAGGAGGACGGGAGCCAATGATGAAGGGATGCCACAGGAATGACCAGGCAATGTAGAAACACAGAGCTGGAGGGGACCTCAAAGGTCATCTAGTCCAACCCCCTGCCCAATGCAGGAAATTCACATCTACACTCCCCCCTCCCACACCTCCTCTGGGCCCAGAGCAGGGGTCACAGGAGGAGTGAGAGGCGAGGTAGCTGTGAATTTCCTGCCTTGTGCAGGGGGTTGGACTAGATGACCCTCGAGGTCCCTTCCAGCTCTGTCTTTCTGTGTTTCCTGAAGATCAGCTCCATAAAGGCTGTTGCCCTGATTGGGGCGCATCTGTGCATCTGGGGAAAAGAGAAGACGAGACTGGATTTATATCCCGCCCTTCACTACCCGAAGGAGTCTCAGAGCGACTTACAATCTCCTTCCCTTCCTACAACAGACACCCTATGAGCAATGATCCCTCTAAGCTGTGGAGTCTTGTGAACAAAAATTCTACTTTGTGAGCTACTGGCATTCAAGTTGTGAGCGAGCGATTTGGCTGCTGTATAAATCAGTTTGCTCTGGAGCCATCCTTCCTGAGCTGAGACAAAAATCAGTGAGCTGGAGGCTAAAAAACTGCGAGCTAGCTCACACTAACTCAGCTTAGAGGGAACACTGCCTGTGAGGTAGGTGGAGCTGAAAGAGCTCTTCTGAGAACGGCCCTTGAGAGAACAACTCTGAGAGAACTTGTGACTGAACCAAGGTCACCCAGATGGCTGCATATGGAGGAGGAGTGGGGAATCAAACCCGGTTCTCCCGGATTAGAGTCCATGCACTTAACCACTACACCACACTGGCTCTCTTGCTGAATTGAGGAGACCGGAGACACATGCAGAAGGCTGCGGGTTCAATCCGGTCTGCCTCCACTTAAAGGAGAGCAGATCTCGGGAAGGATCCTGCCCTGATATTAGGACAGATCTTGCTTTGCCCGAGGATCCCTGCTGGGTCCCTGCGTGGCTTTCCTCCAAAGACCAGCTGGCCTCTCCGCCTCGCTCTCTGACTCAGGCCAGGGTACCAGTTTGTCTTGGGCATAAACATCTCTTGCAGGCCCCGACGAAGAGGGAAGAGCTGGAGAACCAGTCGAAGGAGGGAGGGAAACCGTCGCTCCGCCCTTTCCGCGTTCTCTCTCTCTCTCTCCAGAGCAGTGCACACAGGCAGGCAGGCAGGCGTGGGGAGGGGAGGGAGGAGATGGGCAGCCATCTGCCACCAACTGACAGAGATGGCAAACACGCAGCTTGCTGTGGGCAAACACTCGCCAGGATGCGCGCCCAGGCACTGCCAGGAAGGGACTTCCCTGCCTCGCCACTGGGGAGCCAAGAACCCAAGAGTGGCTCAGTCCCCACGGAGGCAAGAAGTCGATGCGGGGGTGGGGGAGGGCATCTTGGAGGGCAGCTCTGTCCCTCGCCCACTCTGCCACCCCGAACGGCACCCAGAATGCATCAAGAGGACAACAAGAACCGAGCGCGTGGCTCTCCGAGCCTTGCTGTTCACACAAATGCAGACTTCTCTTCCTCCCCTCCCCTCCGTGCCGCCATCTTGCCCGACAGGCAGCCGAAGGGACCCATCTCCCCGCAGGAGTCTCAGGCTCCGCCCCCAGCAGTGCCAGCAGCTGTTGACGGCCCCCCCTCTCCCCGAAGGCCCGTAAAAAGGGGAAGGTTTCCGTGACCCACTTGGCTGCCTCCTAGAGGCCAGTGGCCAAGCCTGACGCAGACCCTCCTAAGCTCTTCCCAGAATCCTCTCTGCTAGGTCAATCGTGCCAATTCCCACCCTGTCTGAAAGCGCAGAAGCAGGGCAGATTCTGACATTGTCTTTTTTTAAAAAGCATACTCCCTTTACCATCCCCCGCGCAGCTGACATAAAGGATTAAATCTTTTCCTTAAAAAAAAAAAATTACGAAAAACGAGCGCACGCGCGTTCACCAGGCAAGCTCTATGCATGCCCAGGTTTTGAGCCCATTTGCTCCCGCACTCACGGGCTATTTCTCCATGATGGTTCCCCTGAGCACGTGCAGAATCACTTCTTGCTGCTGCACACCCCATACACAAGCAATGCTCCCTCTCTGTGGAGACTTGTGAGCAAAAATCCCTACTTTGTGAGCTACCGGCATTAAAGTTGTAAGCAAGCGATGTGGCTACCGCATCAATTAGTTGCTCTGGAGCCATCCGTCCTGAGCGAAGACAAAAATGTGTGAGCCGGAGGCTAAAAAACTGTGAGCTGGCTCACGCTAACTCAGCTTAGAGGGCACACAAGTTCTGGGCTGCGGGGGGGGGCAGGGGCACCGAATGCTGGTCTCCCTGGGGGCAAGTCATGTGACTGGATTCTATATGTGGATCGAGTCTGGGAGGGGGGCCACAGTAGTTCTTAGCAGCCCCACGCAGGTAAGAAAGAAGAAGTGTGGCTGGAAGGCCAAGAGATACAACTTCTAGCACCCCACACACACACACCTGTGTTCTGTTTTTGAAGTTCAACATCGAAAGAAATAGCTTATGCTTCAAGGCCTTCTCACTACTTGGGCACTGGCACCGCCCCAAAAACAACAACATCCAGTCCTCTTGCACACTGACAAAAACCGCCTCTTCTAGCTACCAGTCAACCCTGCAGGGCTGGCGTGGCTAGCAGCAGGAGCTACAAGAGACAAGAAGCCCCCTCTCCCCTCCGGAGAAGTCTCCCCGTGAGGTGGCCTTCGGTGGATTACAGAATGCCCCGGGCATCGCCTGGTTTAGATGCTCAGCCCTCTTCAGTTCATCCCGGGGGCGCTGACCTACCCCGTAGGGGTGTCGTCAGGCCTGCTGAGATCCTGCTATGTGGACCGCTTTCCAAGCGCCAAGGCTTGTTTGTATTTCTCCCTGCACCCGTGCTGGTAACCGGCTTCTATTTTGGTGCCAGACGCCCTCTCCGTGCGCTCGCGTGTGTGTGTAGGTCTTTTTCCCTTGTTTTTTTCTCCGAAAAGGAGTATTTTCATGACGGGGAAATTCAAGGGAGAGGGAGGGAGGGGCTGGGCTGGTGTGACAGAAAACACTGCAAATTGGCAGGGAAAGTGAGGCGACCGAAATAGCTGCCCTCCCCTTCTGTTCTGGCGGCTGTGGAGCTCCGGGCGACTTATCGGCGGCTGGGGAGGAACCAGTAACCATATTTCCTACCCACGCTTCCCCAGAGACGATAAAAACAGGTTAGGTGCACAGGGAAAGGCAGAGGGGGACACGGACCCTCCCTGGGGACACGAGGGGGAGCTGGGCGGACGGTTGCAGGGTACGGACAGAAGAGGCAGTTCCGCTCCACTCCGGCAGAGGAGCAGAGAAGGGAGGGGGCACTTCAAGACACAGGGATGAAGGGGAGACCCAAAGATCCCGAGAGCCACCAGGGAGACCGGGCAACTAGCGGCGAGCCTGCGGGACTCACTGCCACTGTGGAATGCCAACGCAGCAGCCTTCGAAGCGAGGCTCACGGGATTCCAGAAACAACACTTCTGGTTAAAGAGCTTTCCAAAATATCCGCGTAGAAACGGGGAAAGCCCATCCCAAATAGCAAAGCCAACTGGAGGGTGAAGGGTTAAAAGGCCCTCTCCCCTTCCCTGCACAGCCCCCAAGGCAAATTGAAGCCGATGGACGGAATGCGATGCAGGACAATCCTTACCAAAGGGCCCAGAACTCATTTGCTGGCCTCAGGGAAGCCCCATCCTTGGGAAGCCCCACCCTACCCCACCCCAGACCCTACATTATGATAGTTTCGTTAACGGGAAGAAAAATGTTGTGGGTAGAATTCGTTACAGCTTCATGATGGGCGCCTGCAATATCCTTGTCTCTCCCGTCTCCGCTCAACGCAAAGTCCACCTCTGCCTTATGCTAACAGAGAGCTAAGCCCACACAAGTCACTGTAGGTGGGTGGTTTGACGTCTCCAGAAGTGGATTTTCTTGCTTTCTCTGGTTGGTCTTGCACAGATTTCCACAGAAAGCAAGCACACGGGGGGAGGGGGGGCAGGAGAAGGAGAGGGGGGATGCCTCATTTAGATCCAGGCCCCACTTGGAGGCTGAAATACCATCTGGGGCGCTTCTAAAAGCTTCAGCAGCCGCATCAGAGACAGCCTTGGCATGGTTATCCTGGACCTTGTAATGTTACGGCTAGATTACTGCAATACACCACACGGGAAGCAGCCCTGAGAGGCTGTTCTGAAAGCTGCGTCGAGCTCAGAACACGGCAAGCGAAGATTTAGCCGGAACGTCACGATCCGATCACATTAAACCCGTTCGGAATGATCTGCACGGGCCTGCCAGTATGTCTCCGTGCGCCACTCAAAAAAAGCTGTTTCTGACCTTTAAAGGTTGGAACGGCCTGGGAGGAGAGAATTAAAGGTCTGCCTCCTCGCTCACGACCCTGTCCAAACGTTCAAGACTGGGACAGGAAGCCCCCCCCAGGTGCCTCTGCCTGCAGAGACGTGGCAGGTGGTGACCGAGGGTGTGGGGAGGGAGCTTTTCTGTGGTGGGACCTCGGCTGCAGGGAGATCAAGAAGATGCCCACGTTCTCTTTTTGGCGCCAGGTTCACCGGAACACGCATGAAGCTGCCTTAGAGTGAATCCAGCCACTGGTCCGTCAAAGTCAGTGCTGTCTACTCAGACTCGCAGCGGCTCTCCAGGGCCTCAGGCTGAGGTCTTTCGCTTCATAAGAGCATAAGAGAAGCCATGTCGGATCAGGCCAACGGCCCATCCAGTCCAACACTGTATGTGTCACACAGTGGCCAAAACTCAGGGTCATAAGAACATAAGAGACGCCAATGTTGGATCGGGCCAAAGGCCCATCCAGTCCAACACTGTATGTGTCACACAGTGGCCAAAACTCAGGGTCATAAGAACATAAGAGACGCCAATGTTGGATCGGGCCAAAGGCCCATCCAGTCCAACACTCTGTATCACACAGTGGCCAGAAATACCAGGTGCCATCAGGAGGTCCACCAGCGGAGCCAGAACTCCAGAAACCCTCCCACCGTTGCCCCCCAGGCACCAATACAGAGCATCACAGCCCCAGGCATAAGACTGTAAGAGAAGCCATGTTGGATCAGGCCTGTGGCCCATCCAGTCCAACACTCTGTGGCACACAGTGGCCAAAACCCAGGGGCCATCAGGAGGTCCACCAGCGGAGCCAGAACTCCAGAACCCCTCCCACTGTTGCCTCCAAGCCCCAAGGAGACAGAGCATCATGGCCCCAGATTTAAGAACGTAAGAGAAGCCATGTTGAATCACAGTGGCCAAAACCCAAAGGCCATCAGAAGGTCCACCAGCGGAGCCAGAACTCCAGAAGCCCTCCCACTGTGGCCCCCCCAAGCACCAAGAAGACGGCGGGGGAGGTATTAGCCAGCGAACGGAATGTCAAGTTCGTAAGAGCGGAAGCCGAGAAAGATCTCTTCGGCATCAAGAAGCCTGTAATGGGCCGTTCTGGCCAGGCGGTGGCAGTGCAGCGTTGTGACTCGAAGCAGTCCTGGAGTCCTGGAGAAAGCTGACGTCATCAAGCCAAGCCGAGGGAAAAAGGCCGTCTGGAACATGTCTAGTCTACAGCTGAAACAAAATCCCCGTCGGCTGCAAGCATGTGCGATTTAAAGATTTATATGTGTTGTCCTCCCTTACCCCTATGAATCATTGTTAGTCCCTTGTGAATGTGTAACTGTAAATCGCTCAGAGCCAGCAGCTCTGCAGGATTGAGCGATTAATAAATTGAAAGGTTATTATTATTATTAGAGCATCACTGCCCCAGACAGTGTTCCATCTAGAACTGGTGGCTAAGAGCCACTGATGGACCTCTGCTCCAGATGTTTCTCCAATCCCCTCTTCAAGCTGTCTATGCTTGTAGCTGCCACCACTTCCTGCGGCAGTGAATTCCACATGTGATTTACTCCTTGGGTGAGGAAGGACTTCCTTCTACCTGCTCTAAGCCTACTGCTCATCAATTTCATGCAGTGCCCACGAGTTCCTGTATTGTGAGGAAGGGAGAAAAGGACTTCTTTCTCTACCCTCTATCCCATGCATAATTTTGTCAACCTCTGTCACTCATTACATGATCCTATTTAATGGGAGATGCTGGGGACTGAACCTGGGACCTTCTGCGTGCCAAGCAGATGTCCTGCCGATGAGCCCATGGCTCCACCATCAAAGGTGAAAACTTTTATTTCTAATCCTCAAAATCTTTTAAAGATCTGGGCTACATCTGAACACATGAAGCTGCCTTATACTGAATCAGACCCTTGGTCCATCTTGTCTACGCAGACCAGCAGCGTCTCTCCATGTTCTCAGGTGGAGGTTTTTCACATCACCTACTTCCTGGTCCTTTTTAACTGGAGAAGCTGGGGATTGAACCTGGGACCTTCTGCATGCCAAGCAGAGGCTCTGCCACTGAGCCACAGTCCCTCTTTACCGCTCTCCATGGTCTCAGTTGGAGATCTCTCCCATCACCTCCTGCCTGGTTCTTTCTAACTGGAGATGCTGCCTGGGATTGAACCTAGGACCTTCTGCATTCCAGGCAGAGGCTCTGCCACTGAGCCACAGCCCCTCTTTACAGCTCTCCAGGGTCTCAGGCGGAGGTCTTTCACATCACCTCCTGCCTGGTCCTTTTAAGTGGAGATGCCGGGGATTGAACCTGGGACCTTCTGCCTGCCAAGCAGAGGCTCTGCCACTCAGCCACAGTCCCTCTTTCCAGCTCTCCAGGGTCTCGGCGGAGGTCTCTCCCATCACCTCCTGCCTGCTCCTTTTTAACTAGAGATGCCGGGGATTGAACCTGGAACCTTCTGCATGCCAAACAGATGCTCTGCCACGGAGCCACTGTGCACATGGGTTTTAACTGCTGCAAAACTGATTTATTTATTTTTTGAATGCTTCGGGGGGCTTCTTTTTTAAAAAGCAGAAGAGCAAGTTCCCCCCAACCCCCCCCCCCAACTAACAGCAGAACAGGCAAGAACATCTCTCTGGCCCATCTGAAGACTGGACTTTCTACAGCCGTCTACCCGCACCCCCCAGGGCTTTTTGCCATCTCCATCTTTCTTAAGCCGATATTTTAAAAAACGGGCATCCCCGTCTGTGTCTCCACATATCCGTGCCGGGTTTTGAGAGGTGCGTCAACCGCAGTCATTCTCCGTTGCTGCAGCACAAATTATTTGGGGGGGGCAGCATGGGGGGGTTGTTCCTTCGGCAGGCAAAGAGTCTTTTAATGGCCCTTTAGAAAAACAAGAAGCAATGGAGCCTCTCTCTCTCTCTCTCTCTTTTTTAAAGCCCTTACAGAAAGGAAGAGGGGAAGGCTTTTCTGCCTCCTAGGCTGAAGCAAAGACGGGGGATGGGCGGGGGCGGGGAGGAGAAAGGCTGCGTGCCAGAAATCCTCTGCCAAAGCCTCTGGTCCAGCCTGCCCCTTCTGGAAGGCGATGCTCTGGCAGGAATCAACCTTTCATGAATCTTCACCCTGGAAACGTCCCTAGGAATACACTGCAGCCTCCAATCCGTTTTGTGTGTCAGAGGTGCATCTTGGACTCCAAAAAGAGTGATCTGGGCCAGTGTTCCCTCTGAGCTGAGTTAGTGTGAGCTAGCTCGCAGTTTTCCAGCCTCCAGATCACACATTTTTGTCCTAGCTCAGGAAGGAGGGCTCCAGAGCAAACTGATTGATGCAGCAGCCGAATCGCCCGCTCACAACTCGAATGCCGGGAGCTCACAAAGTAGAGTTTTTGCTCACAAGACTCCACAGCTTAGAGGGAGCGTTGCCTGTGAGGTAGGTGGGACTGAGAGAGCTCTTTCGAGGACTGCTCTTGAGAGAACAACTCCGAGAGAACTTGTGATTCACCCAAGGTCACACCAGCAGCTGCATGTGGAAGAGGAGTGGGGAATCAAACTTGATTGTCCCGGATTAGAGTCCATGCTCTTAACCACTACAACCAAGCTGAAGAGACTGAAGAAGATTGGATTTATACCCTGCCCTTCACTTGGAGTCTCAAGGCGGCTTACAATCTCCTTCCCTTCCTCTCCCCACAAAAGACACCCTGTAAGATAGGTGGGGCTGAGAGAGCTCTCTCGAGGACTGCTCTTGAGAGAACTCGTGACTGACCCAAGGTCACCCAGCTGGCTGCATGTGGAGGAGGCGTGGGGACTCAAACTCGGTTCTCCCAGGTTAGAGTCCGCCACTCTTAACCACTTCACCAAACCACACCAAAGCATCGAGACTCTGCCAAGATCTGAGAGGAGGACCTCCTGGTACTCTTCGTGCCTCTCCACGACACCGGCCTTTCAGAGTGGCCCTCCGAAGTGGCGCTGGCAGCTAACCTTCCGAAGCTGGGGGCCTCCTGAGAACCTCCGAGAAGGAGCAGGACTTCTTGTCCCCCCAAAAAACTCGAGAAACGCACTGATGCTCCGCCGGCGCCATGAGCCAAGGGCCTGTGTGTCATACAACCTCAGCTATCGACTGGCACACGAGATCTCGAAGAAGCGGCTGGCCACGGGGGGTGGGGCTGGGAGGAGGTCAGATGAGGACAGGCCACAGGGACAGGGAGGGAGGGAGAGAGGGAAGGCCACAGGCTGGAGCGTCATTTCCCGGCGGGAGGGGTCTTCTGCCATCCTGGGGGAACACAACCCAGGCAGGAGACAGCCAGTAGCTTTTGCAGACAGCACTGGAGCTGGCGTGAGAAGGGTACCCGGAGGGCCAGGATCCGACCCAAGAAGACACGGCCACCAAAACGAGGCTGGGCCCCTTTCCCCACGCGGGGCGGGCGGCCACGTTTGCTTCGGAGCCCACTCAGAACCTTCGAAAGGGCCATGCCGGCGGGCAGAGAGTTCTGGGGGCCGCGGCTCACTAGGCTCCTGGAGGGAAGGTGGGGGGAGGTTCATCATCATGGAGGGGACGGAGGTCCTGTCTCGGTGACCGCCGGAGAAGTTAATCGGGGAAGGTTTATGGCTGCAGCGCGGGAGGGACGGGCTGCTCTGCAGGGGAAATAAAATGCCCCCAAGATATACGGCTGCAGATGCTGGGAGGCAGGCCGGGCACAAAGCCAAGCCGAGGCCAGAAAAGCCAGCTGGGATGTGGCTCCGCAGGAGCACATGAAGCTGCCTTTGACTGAATCAGACCTATGGTCTTTCAGGGTCAATACTGTCTATTCAGACTAGCAGCAGCTCTCCAGGGTCTCAGCCGGAGGTCTTTCCCATCACCTCCCGCCTGGTCCTTTTCAACTGGAGATGCTGTTGGGGATTGAATCTGGGACCTTCTGCATGCCAAGCAGAGGCTCTGCCACTGAGCCACAGCCTCTCTTTACAGCTCTCCAAGATCTCAGGTGGAGGTCTTTCCCATCATCTCCTGCCTGGTCCTTTTATAACTGGAGATGCCGGGGAGGGACCTTCTGCCTGCCAAGCAGAGGCTCTGCCACTGAGCCATAGCCCCTCATTACAGCTCTCCAGGGTCTCAGGCAGAGGTCTTTCTGATCACCTCCTGCCTGGTCCTTTTTAACTGGTGATGCTGCTGGGGATTGAACCTGGGACCTTCTGCATGCCAAGCAGAGGCTCTACCACTGAGCCACAGCCCCTCATTACAGCTCTCCAGGTTCTCAGGCAGAGGTCTTTCCCATCACCTCCTGCCTGGTCCTTTTTAACTGGAGATGCTGCCGGGGATTGAACCTTCTGCATGCCAAGCAGAGGCTCTACCACTGAGCCACAGCCTCTCTTTACAGCTCTCCAGGGTCTCAGGTGGAGGTCTGTCCCATCACCTCCTGCCTGGTCCTTTTTAACTGGTGATGCTGCTGGGGATTGAACCTGGGACCTTCTGCATGCCAAGCAGAGGTTCTGCCACTGAGCAACAGCCCTTCCTCCAGGGCACTGCAACCCACAGGAGTACACAGCCACGCCCTCCGGCTTCCTCTGCATCGGATAAGGCAGGGTTCCAGGATGCCAATAGGCAGAGCGCCAAAGGCCGAGACAAAAATGTCAGCCTCGCATTTGGGTCGGGCCCAGTTTTGGAGAGCAACCACGTGCAGAGTCAAGGCACCGATCTGTCAAGCTCGGGCTTGTCTGGTTTGACTGGTGGCAGCTCTACGGGGCCTCCTCTTGAGCAGAGTGTTCTCATCAGCTCCCTGAGCCCCAGGGACAGACCTGGAGCTCTTCTGCCTGCCAAGCAGAGATGCTCTGCCACTGAGCCCCGGGAAACCAAGGGCAGGCTTTGAAGAACCAGGAAAAGGCTGAGAGGAGCAAAAGGGAAGGAAGGGAACCTGCGACCAGGTGAAAACCACCTGGCAGTTCTTGCGCCCGTCCAGGAAGCCATATTTTAAAAAAGGATTAAGATCGCAGCATAAGCTAATCGTCAGCAGGGCACGCTGACAAAATGTACGGAATTCCAAGTAATATCGCTGAAAAATATATGTACCTTTTTAAAAAATATTGCATGGTTTGGCGTAGGTATTATGCTGTCTTATTACATCGCTTTCTACTTCCGTTATACAATGTTATTTTTGTTTATGCCGCTTTATGTCCTTGTTTGTCATACGCCCTATACTGTTTTATGGCATCATTTTCTAATTTTGAAATTTGCCTCGAGGAGAGAGGCAGGCTATAAATCAAGGATCGGAATAAATAAATGCACTTGACAACAACGGAAGGCGCTGAAATCATCCAGGATGGCGCAGTGGTAACAGTTTTGGACCAGGATCTCAGAGACCCAAATTCAAATCCCCGCACTCTGTCATGGGAGCTTGCTGGGTGACCTCAAGCCTGTCAAATTCTCTTAGCCTGACCTACCTCACAGGGTTGTTGTGAGGATAAAACAGAAAAGAGGATAATGCTGTGAGCTGCTTTGGGCCCCTACTGGGAAGCAAAACGGGGTAGAAATGGGAAACCAAGGGCAGGCTTTGAAGAACCAGGAAAAGGCTGAGAGGAGCAAAAAGGAAGGAAAGGAACCTGCGACCAGGTGAAAACCACCTGGAAGTTCTTGCGCCCATCCAGGAAGCCATATTTTAAAAAAGGATTAAGGTCGCAGCATAAGGTAATTGTCGGCAGGGCAGGCTGACAAAATGTACAGAATTCCAACTAATATCGCTGAAAAATATATATACCTTTTAAAAAAATATTGCATGGTAGGTATTATACTGTCTTATTACATCGCTTTCTACTTCCGTTACACAATGTTATCTTTTGGTTTTGCCGCTTTATGTCCTTGTTTGTCATACGCCCTATACTGTTTTATGGCATCATTTTCTAATTTTGAAATTTGCCTCGAGGAGAGAGGCAGGCTATAAATCAAGGATCGAAATAAATAAATGCATTTGACAACAACTGAAGGCGCTGAAATCATCCAGGATGGTGCAGTGGTTACAGTTTTGGACCAGGATCTCAGAGACCCAGATTCGAATCCCCGCACTCTGTCATGGGAGCTTGCTGGGTGACCTCAAGCCTGTCACATTCTCTTAGCCTGACCTACCTCACAGGGTTGTTGTGAGGATAAAATAGAAAAGAGGATAATGCTGTGAGCTGCTTTGGGCCCCTACTGGGAAGCAAAACGGGGTAGAAATGAAGTAGATAAATAAAACTGAGAACTTGGCTGTGAGTCATGGACAAGACCTGTGGACAGGAAGGTTATACAGGGAACAGGCTCAGAGGAAAGTTGGGGTGAAGGTAAGAGATGCTCAGGCAAGAGGGGGTGTTGACCACCCCCAAGGGGGTTGCTGCTCTGGGCAGCCAGAAGAACCTCTGAATTGGGCTGGCCTCTGTCTGAGGACCCTCACTGCTCCAGCAAAAGAAGGACGTTTCCGTCACAATGGGCACCTGCGGCGTCCTGCGAGAAGACAAGGAAAAAAAATACGCCCTTTAATTTGGAACCCGTTCCTTGCTGGCGTGGAAATGACTGAAGATTTAATTAAAACTCGGCGTGATTAGCTGACAACAACTTCTTCAGCTGAGTGACAGCCCTTGCAGGAGCAACAGAAAATGCGGCTCTGCGCGCTATCCGTGACTCCACATGCTAGTGGTTGGGGGGGGTGAGTTGCAGCCGGGGCCCAAGGCAACACTGAACACACACGCCCAGGTGTCTGTCTTCATCTCCCTTCTAGGGAAAAGCACTTTGCCTGTGGTCAGGGGCACCTTCTTTTTCACAGAGCTCTAACACGAAGAACAGGTCCTGGAGCTGTGACTGGGAGAGTTCCGAGTTTACTCTGCTAACGTAACGGACGATCCCTGATATGTGAAAGCCAGCCACACAGGCTTCTTCCCGGATTTACCCCGAACAGCTTTCCCCAGCCGCAAAGCATAAGAACATAAGAGACGCCAGTGTTGGATCAGGCCAAAGGCCCATCCAGCCCAACACTCTGTATCACACAGTGGCCAGAAATACCAGTGCCATCAGGAGGTCCACCAGTGGGGCCAGGACATTAGAAGCCCTCCCACTCTTGCCCCCCCCAAGCACCAAGATGACAGAGCATCACTTGCCCCAGAGCCCCTATTTATACCTTGTGGCTAATAGCCACTGATGGACCTCTGCCCCATATGCCTATCTAATTCCCTTCTGAAGCCGATAAGAACAGCAAAAGCAAAACGTAGGCTGCAGCAACAGGTCCCTTCCTGCCAGAAAGAGCCGGTTCCGAATGCGAAACTGGCCTCCATCCAGGCACGAGAGGGCTGCTAGGAGCTCTGCGCTCCAATGACCCTTGAACGAGGCAGGAGATCCAGCGCTGCTTTTGCTCAAGCTGGACATGACTCATCCCCGTCAACCACCGCTGCTGCTAAGAACAAGACGAGGAGAGAGCGGCTGGGTATTTGATGTGGGGGAGAGCCAGGGAGACACGCTTTTCTACAAGCCCAGAGGAGGCAGAAGGGAGCGGGAAGGGGAGAGGGCCTTGGGGAGGAAACCGTGGGCAGGGCCGTGGGGAGATCGCGACTGAGCCACGCCGGGTTGGCACAAGCGAGTGCTCTCCAGGGAGGCTGCATTCAGCCAAGGCAAGGTTGACCAACTCCAGATGGGGCCTGGAGATCTCCCAGAATTACAACTGATCTACAGCCTAGAGCAGTGGTGGCGAACCTATGGCACGGGGGGCCAGAGGTGGCACTCAGAGCCCTCTCTGTGGGCACGCGTGCCATCGCCCCAGCCAGGCCCAGACAATCATTAAAGTGTTGAATTCTCTGCCAAATAATTTTAAGGAAATGAAAGCATTTGGGATTGCTTTCCTTACTTTGTTTGGATCATCTTAAGTTAACGTATGAGTTGTTTTTTCTAAGGTAAAACCTCAGTATTCAGGTTAAATTGCCGTGTTGGCATTTTGTGATAAAGAGGTGGATTTTGGGTCGTAGTTTGGGCACTCAGTCTCTAAAAGGTTTGCCATCACTGGCCTAGAGGAAGAAGAAATGGAGGAAGAGGAGGAGGAGAAGACTGGATTTCTACCCCACCCTTCACTTGGAGCCTCAGAGCGGCTCACACACTCCTTTCCCCTCCCCTCCCCACAACAGACACCCAGTGAGGTAGGTGGGGCTGAGAGAGCTCTCTCGAGGACTGCCCTTGAGAGAACCACTCTGAGAGAACTTGTGACTGACCCAAGGTCACACCAGCAGCTGCATGTGGAGGAGCAGGGAATCAAACCCAGTTCTCCCAGATTACAGTCCGCGCTCCTAACCACTACAACCAAACCGGATCTCCCGGAACGGCAATTGATCTACAGACTACAGCTCTCCTGGAGAAAAGGAGGGTGGGGCTGGCTCCATGGCAGTATACTCTGCTGAGGCCCCTCCCCTCCCCAACCCCCCCCAGGCTCTACCCCTAAAATCTCCAAGAACTTCTCAAACCAAAGTCTCAAGAGTGGCTTACAATCTCCTTTCCCTCCCCCCCCCCCCCAAGAGACACCCTCTGAAGCTGGCTGCATGTGGAGAAGTGGAGAATCAAACCCAGTTCTCCCAGATTACAGTCCACGCTCCTAACCACTACAACCAAACCGGATCTCCCGGAACGGCAATTCATCTACAGACTACAGCTCTCCTGGAGAAAAGGAGGGTGGGCTCGCTGCATAGAATTATACTCTGCTGAGGCCCCTCCCCTTCCCCAAACCCCACCCTCACCAGGTTCTACCCCCCAGAATCTCCAAGAACTTCTCAAGCCGGAATCCGGTAACCCTAAGCCAGCGTCATACTCCCCTGCTTTAAGACCTCCTTGCAACTAGAAAGCCAGCTTAGCAGGAGAAAAAGAGAGGGGGAGCACAGCCTCTCTCCTCCCTGAGCTCCTTTTCTACTTGCAGGGAGCACGGGCGCCTGCCTGCTTGCCTCCTCCTCTCGAACAGGCACAGGCAGCTGGCGGCGAAATAAAGGCGCCCTGCAATGCAGGAGAGAGGTTGGCGACGTCTTCCCCCGTTCCAGGTCTCGGGGCAAAGCCGGGGTGATTCATGGGCCCGGCCCACAGGTGCCCGTCCCCGTCCAGGCGGCAAGGGATGAGGCCCGGAGCAGAGCGGCCCTTCCTTCCCATCTGGACCGAGCTTCCCGAAGCGAGGAGACACAAATCTTGGGATGCCTCCTTTAACTGGAGGCGCCGGATTGATAGCCCTGGCACATCTGGAGAACTGGCAGGCATCCCACCCCACTGTTCTGGCAGGAGACAGCTGAGCTCTCGGAGGGTGTGTGTTTTGTGCCTGCGCGTGTGTGTGTGTTTGTGCGCTCGTTGGGGGGGCTGGGAGGGAACAGGAGGCCACTGGATCTGCCAAAGAAAATTACAGGCTCGTTGGCTGACAAGATGAGCGTTTCCAGAGCGGGCTGGGCCGAGAGGCCAAAAGGGAAAAACAAGAGCTCCTATGCAAACAGACCGGCTCCTCTTCTGGCCCGAGAAGGCCTCATGGGGCCGGCGTGAGCCTGCCGGACCGGTGCGCTCCTCCTGCAGCCAAAAACCGCCCCTCCGGCAAAAACCATTATATAATCCAGGCAGATGAGCCTCGCTCTTTCCTGGCTGCCGGACTGAGGCTCTCTTTGTTCCCGGGACCCTCTGATGTGCCGCCCTCTGCTCCCGAGGACAGGGGGAGCTTCCCAGAGGGGAGCGCGCCAGCCAGGGCTGGGCAAAGACGCTTTGGTGCCGGAGGAGAGGAGGAAGAATCCAGCCACAAAGCAGCCTTCAGAGTCGAAGCCTACCACACAGATGCGAAGAGGCCCACCTGCCTATGTGGTCCCCCCACCCCTCCGGCTCTGCCCCTTCACAAGTATCTCCTCTGTGCTTTGCTGAAAAGGACCAGGGAAGGAGGATGTGGCTCAGGGGCAGAGCCTCTGCTTGGCATGCAGAAGGTCCCAGGTTCAGTCCCCGGCAGCATCTCCAGCTAAAAAGGACCAGGCAGGAGGTGATGGGAAAGACCTCCGCCTGAGACCCTGGAGAGCTGTCAAGAGGGGCTGTGGCTCAGTGGAAGAGCCTCTGCTTGGCACGCAGAAGGTCCCAGGTGTTCGATCCCCGGCAGCATCTCCAGTTGAAAAGGACCAGGCAGGTGGTGATGGGAAAGACCTCCGTCTGAGACCCTGGAGAGCTGTCAAGAGGGGCTGTGGCTCAGTGGCAGAGCCTCTGCCTGGCACGCAGAAGGTCCCAGGTGTTCGATCCCCGGCAGCATCTCCAGTTAAAAGGACCAGGCAGGAGGTGATGGGAAAGACCTCTGTGCCTGAGACCCTGGAGAGCGGTAAAGAGGTGCTGTGGCTCAGTGGCAGAGCCTCTGCTTGGCATGCAGAAGGTCCCAGGTTCAGTCCCCGGTGGCATCTGCAGTTGAAAAGGACCAGGCAGGTGGTGATGGGAGAGACCTCTGCCTGAGACCCTGGAGAGCTGTCAAGAGGGGCTGTGGCTCAGTGGAGAAGAGACTCTGCTTGTCAGGCAGAAGGTCCCAGGTTCAATCCCCAGCAGCATCTCCAGTTTAAAGGACTAGGCAGTCGGTGGCATGAAAGACATCTGTGCCTGAGACCCTGGAGAGCGGCTGGCAGTCTTAGACAATACTGACCTTGATGGACCAGGGGCCTGGTTCAGTAGAAGGCAGCTTCATGTGTGTGACCAAAACCACATGAGGCTGACAAGCAGGGATCCAGGTTTGGATCCCAAGAAGGCAAATTCAGCTGCAGGAAGACAGACGATGGGTCGGGGGTGCAGAATGTGTGGGGAGGGAGGGAGGGAGGGAGGCAGATGTGGCATGGCAGAGAGCAAGGGAGCAGGGCTCAGGAACCCCCACGCTCTGGGGGGGTCTGGGGTCCAGGAGCAGGTCTGCCTCTTTGAGCCTCTCTCCAGATGTGCCTTCTCCACACATACTGGCCCGAGAGAAGAGCCCCCTTCCTTCAGAGGTAAAGGTAAAGGTTCCCTTGCTCGAAAGCCAGTCGAGTCCGACTCTAGGGTTGCGGTGCTCATCTCCGTTTCAAAGCCGAAGAGCCGGTGCTGTCCGAAGACGTTTCCGTGGTCATGTGGCCGGCATGACTAAACACGGAGGCGCACGGAACGCTGTTCCCTCTGGCAGCCTGAGTAGACAATACTGACCTTGATGGACCAGGGGCCTGGTTCAGTAGAAGGCAGCTTCATGTGTGTGACCAAAACCACATGAGGCTGACAAGCAGGGATCCAGGTTTGGATCCCAAGAAGGCAAATTCAGCTGCAGGAAGACAGAAGATGGGTCGGGGGTGCAGAATGTGTGGGGAGGGAGGGAGGGAGGCAGATGTGGCGTGGCAGAGAGCAAGGGAGCAGGGCTCAGGAACCCCCACGCTCTGGGGGGGTCTGGGGTCCAGGAGCAGGTCTGCCTCTTTGAGCCTCTCTCCAGATGTGCCTTCTCCACACATACTGGCCCGAGAGAAGAGCCCCCTTCCTTCAGAGGTAAAGGTAAAGGTTCCCTTGCTCGAAAGCCAGTCGAGTCCGACTCTAGGGTTGCGGTGCTCATCTCCGTTTCAAAGCCGAAGAGCCGGTGCTGTCCGAAGACGTTTCCGTGGTCATGTGGCCGGCATGACTAAACACCGAGGCGCACGGAACACTGTTACCTTCCCACCGAAGTGGTCCCTATTTATCTACTTGCAATTTCTTGCTTTCGAACTGCTAGGTTGGCAGGAGCTGGAACTAGAGACGGGAGCTCACTCCATCATGTGGCACACTCGGGTCTCGAACTGCTGAACTACCGACCTTCCACAGCCTGCAGTTCAGCGTCTTACCCACTTGAGCCACTTGAGCCACCGCAGCTCCTTCAGAGGCACAAGGGTTAATCCTCCATCAGCGGAGGGGGGGGGCTCAAGAGGGACCCCCTAACCTCAAGGCAGTTCAGGCCGGGAGAGAGGCCCGCGTGGACTCTGCTGACAGAGGAGGCCTCATTCATTACGGGCTGCATCCTGTCTGGCAGCCGGGGATGCAGCCGGTACAAGCGATCCATCATCGGGAGGGCTGCAGTTCCGAAGGCTCGATCAATGCTTCCCGGCCCAGCCGCAGCCAGCGGGGCCTCTCCTGCGCAGGGCTGGGGGTGACTCATCGCAGGCCGGGAGAAGCACCGGGGAGGGGGAGGCGGTATTGAAGTGGGACCACCGGGAGAGGAGGAGGATGGGAAACTTGCCCAGGGAAACCACACATGCCCCGAAGCTTCATCAGAGCCCCCCAGGTGCCTTGGTTCCCAGTCAGGCCGGATCCAGAAAAACGCCTCTTGCTACCCCCCTTTGTGATCAAGGAGAAGGACGACCCCATTGGCTAGCACAGCATCCCTCTAAGCCAGCAAGGGATCCAGGATCCTGAGGGAACCAACTGCCCGGGGAGGATTCCCAGACATTTGGCAGGACGATCAGGAGAGAGGCAGGCAGTGTTCCCTCTAAGCTGAGTTAGTGTGAGCTAGCTCACAGTTTTTTAGCCTCTGGCTCACACATTTTTGTCTCAGCTCAGGAGGGATGGCTCCAGAGCAAACTAATTTATGCAGTAGCCAAATCGCTCGCTCACAACTTTAATGCCAGTTGCTCACAAAGTAGAATTTTTGTTCACAAGACTCCACAGCTTAGAGGGAACATTGGAGGCAGGCCCCGGGAAATTCCGAGCTGGGGAATATGAACTCTGCACTGCGGAGTCCCTGCTGAGATACCCAAATACTCAAGCCTAAGGGGGGAGGATTCTTTCTGGAGACCCCTCCAGAAGAAGAAGAGAAGAAGAGAAGAGATTGGATTTATACCCCACCCTTTACTCAGAGTCTCAGAGCGGCTTACAAACTCCTTTCCCTTCCCCTCCCCACAACAGACACCCTGTGAGGTAGGTGGGACTGAGAGAGCTCTTTCCAGAACTGTCCTTGAGAGAACAGCTCTAACAGAACTATGGCTTGCCCAAGGTCATCCAGCAGCTGCAAGGGGAGGAGTGGGGAATCAAACCCGGCTCTCGCAGATCAGAGTCCGCGCACTTAACCGCTACACCAGTTTATCCCACCCTCTGTTAGACACTTTGTGGAGGGTGGGGAGGAACTGGCAGGGTGCAAAGGGCATGATATGGGTCCCAGGAAAACTGTGATTGTGGGAGGTGTTCCTAAAAGCCCTTCCCAAGCCAATGCCCCCTGGCAGTGCCACCAGGGGATGCTTTGGAGACCCACAGCCCCCATGGCAGAACTCACTGGGGGCAGAACACAAACAGCGCGCTTCAGGTTCCGGATCTTTAAAGTCAGGTGCTTAATGAGACTTGAAATGACTATCGATGAAGGTTAAAACAGAATGGGGACCCCAGTCAGGGAGGGGTACCCCCCAATTCGGAGTGGGCTTCTCCACCGCCAGGGGGAAATCCCGCCCCCAAATGACATTTTGGGCTACTTCCTGTAAAACCGGAAGTGCCACTCCCAACGCAATGACGTCATCCAGGAGTGACGTCATTGTGCTGGAAACGTTGTCGGGGGATACGCTGGTATTTTGGCAAACTCTATGGTTTTGATTGGCAAATACAAGGGGAAGTCGTGGAAGCAGCGACAGACTTCACATTCCTGGGATCCAAGACCACTGCAGACGGTGACTGCGGCCATGAAATTAAAAGACGCCTGCTCCTTGGGAGGAAAGCGGTGGCAAACCTGGACAGCATAATAGCTGATGAGTCACCTGAAATTGCTGCTCAGATCGCTGAATTTTTGACCAAGATATTGACAGCAAGGAATTATTTTTAATACTGACGTGTTTTAAGAAGGCATGTGTAATGATACCTGCTGAAGTAATTTATGTATTGTTTTATATGCCAACAAAGGTGGTGTATTGTATAATAGAAAGTAGAGACCTCACCCTGCCAACAAAAGTCCGTATGGTCAAAGCTATGGTATTCACGGTAGTAATGTATGGCTGCGAGAGTTGGACCCTAAGGAAGGCCGAGCAGCGCCGAAGAATACATTCTTTTGAACTATGGTGCTGGAGAAGACTCTTGAGAGTCCCCTGGACTGCAAGGAGATCAAATCAGTCGATCCTAAAAGGAAATCAACCCTGACTGTTCTCTGGAAGGCCAGATACTGAAGCTGAAGCTCAAAGACTTTGGCCACCAAATGAGAAGGGAGCCCTCACTGGAGAAGACCCCGATGCTGGGAAAGATTGAAAGGTAACAGAAGAAGGGGTTGAGGATGAGATGGTCAGACAGTGTTATCGATGCAACGAACATGGAGTTAAGCAAACTCCGGAGCATGACGGAAGACAGGAGGGCCTGGCGTGATGTGGTCCATGGGGCCGCGAAGAGTCAGACTCGACTGTGCGACTGATCAACAACAAAAATGGTTTTGAGGGCAAAAAACCACAGAGTTCCACCCAAATACCAGAGTGTCCCAGTGCAACATTTCTGGCATGATGGTGTCCCTTCCAGATGACATAATCGCATTGGGGAAGTTGCGTGACGTCCCCGCACCTCCCGGAACAACCCCCCCAAAGACCCCCGGCGCCACCACCGACAGATGTAAGGGACCTGGCAACCCTGGAGCCGAAAGTGCCAAAGCAGGATTACACCTGAACATCAAGAAGACAAAGGTCATGTCTACTGGGGGATTATGCGGCTTTGAGGCCGACGATGAAGAAACTGAAATTGTTCCAGGTTTTCTATTCCTCGGCTCCATCCTCAACCAAAAGGGAGACTGGGCCTTTGGCCTGATCCAACATTGGCATCTCTTATGTTCTTATGTAGAAAAGATCCTTCAGGGTAAGGATGAGTCACTGGCAACCAAGGTCAAGTTGATTCGTGCCACAGTATTCCCTATTACTATGTCTGGGTGTGAAGTTTGGACAGGGAAGAAAGCCGACGGGAAGGAAGCGGATTCCTTTGAAACGAGGCATTGGAGGAGAACTGTGGAGCGCCAAAAAGAGAAATCCTCGGGTTCTAGGTCAAATCAAGACTGAGTGCTCCCTAAACTGAGCTTGTGATAGAGTTTCACCCAAATACCAGAGTGTCCCAGTGCGACATTTCTGGCCTGATGGTGTCCCTTCCAGATGACATCATCGCATCGGGGAAGTTGCGTGATGTCCCCGCACCTCCCGGAAAGACCCCCGCCGCCAACAGAGGTAAGGGACCTGGCAACCCTGGAGCCGAAAGTGCCAAAGGAAGATTACACCTGAACATCAAGAAGACAAAGGTCATGTCTACTGGGGGATTATGCGGCTTTGAGGCCGACGATGAAGAAACTGAAATTGTTCCAGGTTTTCTATTCCTCGGCTCCATCCTCAACCAAAAGGGAGACTGCACCCGAGAAAGCAGAAGGAGATTTGAGACTGAGGAGGGCAGCCAGGAAAGAGCTAGAAAAGATGTGGTGGCAGCTACAAGCATGGACGGCTTCACAAGGGAATTAGATAAGCATATGGAGCAGAAGTCCATCAGTGGCTATTAGCCACAAGGTATAGATAGGGACTCTGGGGCAAGTGATGCTCTGTCATCTTGGTGCTTGGGGGGGTCAACAGTGGGATGGCTTCTAATGTCCTGGCCCCACTGGTGGACCTCCTGATGGCACTGGTTTTTCTGGCCACTGTGGGATACAGAGTGTTGGACTGGATGGGCCTTTGGCCTGATCCAACATTGGCATCTCTTATGTTCTTATGTTCTTAAGATCCTTCAGGGTAAGGATGAGTCACTGGCAACCAAGGTCAAGTTGATTCGTGCCACAGTATTCCCCATTACTATGTCTGGGTGTGAAATTTGGACAGGGAAGAAAGCCGACGGGAAGGAAGCGGATTGCTTTGAAACGCGGCGTTGGAGGAGAGCTTTTCCGGACACTGTGGAGCCCAAAAAGAGAAATGCTCGGGTTCTAGGTCAAATCAAGACTGAGCGCTCCCTAAACTGACTAAACTGAGCTTGTGGTACTTTGGTCATATTATAGGAGGACGAGACTCACTGGCAAAGACAATAATGCGGGGGAAAGCTGGAGGCAGCAGGAAAAGGGGGAGACCCAACATGAGGTGGAAGGAAGCCACGGGTCTCAGCTTGCCAGACCCGAGCGAGGCTCTGAACGACAGGATGCTTTGGAGGGCATTACTTCCCACAACAAAGTTTGAGTCCAGTGGCACCTTTAAGACCGACAAAGTTTGATTCAAGGTATAAACCTTCGTGTGCGCGCACACTTCTTCAGTGACACTGAAATGGAAGTTACCAGTCCATACACATAGGAAGAGGGTGAGCAGCAAATTAGCATACAGGAAGAAGAAGAAGAAAAAGAAGACGACGAAGACAATGAAGAAGACGACAAAGACAAAGAAAACGACGACAACAACAAAGGAGAAGACGAAGACAAAGACGATGAAGAAGACAAAGACAGCAAAGAAGAGGAGGAGGAGACTGGATTTATACCCTGCCCTTCACTATCCAAAGCAGTCTCAGAGCAGCTTACAATCCCCTATCTCTTCCCCTCACCACAACAGACACCTCTGAGATAGGTGGGGCTGAGAGAGCTCTCTCGAGGACTGCTCGTGAGAGAACAGCTCTGAGAGAACTTCTGACTGATCCAAGGTCACACCAGTTGGCTGTATGTGGAGGAGTGGGGAATCAAACCCGGTTCTCCTAGATTAGAGTCCGCCACTCTCAACCACTACACCAAACTACCAAATGGATGGAGTTTGGGGACAGCACGAAGCCAGTCTCCCCCCCCCCATTTGCCCCGGCTGATCACGATAGGACATTTCGGAGGACATCAATGTGTAGATCAAGATGGGTGGCCGTGTTTGTCTGTCTGCAGCAGTAGGAAAGAGCGAGCGTCCGGGAGCACCTCAGAGATTCACACAATTTGTGGCTTTCATGAGCCACTGCTCACTTCTTCGTAGGGTCACCATAAATCAGAAACGACTACACAGCACTTCACACAGACACAACGGGATGGCGGCGGCTAAGCCCTGAGTGACTTACAGGTGCGGTGGAGGTAAAGAAGTGAGAAATGCTCACCTGGCACAGGGCAGCTTCCCCAAAGGGCCACATGCAAGAATGGAGCTGCAGGGAAGGCGCGGATTCAGCCAAAATCTGGCTAAAGGGACCAAACACTGGAGAAGAGGCATTTCACACTCTGAGGAGGGAATTCGGGCAGAGCCGAGTTTCAGGCCCACTCTGCTAATTTTGCCCTCTTTGAAGGCTGACATGTTCCTGAACAGGTAACGGTGAGGAAGCAAACAGATGTGCCGGAAGGGCACCCTGGCCTCTTAGGACATCCAGTCTGACTATGGACACAGAGTCCTCACCCCACCACTGCCCCTCAGCTAGGGTCGCTAGGTCCCCCCGGCCACAGGCAGGGATGAAGGAATAGGGAGAGCCAGTTTGGTGTAGTGGTTAGAAGCGCAGACTCTAATCTGGGAGAATCAGGTTTTTGATTCCCCACTCCTCCACATGCAGCTGCTGGTGTGACCTGGGGTCAGTCACAAGTTCTCTCACAGCTGTTCTCTCACGAGCGGTCCTCGAGAGAGCTCTCTCGGCCCCACATACCTCCCAGGCAATGCTCCCCCTAAGCTGTGGGATCTCGTGAGCAAAAATTCTACGTTGTGAGCCAGGGGAACTGATCTCTGTAGGCCAGAGATGAGCTGTAATTCCGGGGGATCCCCAGGCCCCACCTGGAGGCTGGCATCCCTACCCTCAGTGCAAGAAAGGAAGACACACCCTGAAGTCGGGGAAATCTAAATGTTTGAAGGACCCACTGGAAGATTCCACAAAAGCACCAAGAGCAAAGTCGGAAGGCCCTCTTCCGTTCAGGGCGGTGAAGATGGACATCTCTTGGTGCTCAAATCTGACCGTCCCCTTGACGTCATTTCAGGGGGATTTTCCAAAGCTTTTTGTGTTGGCACAGAGCAGGGGAACCGGATCTGGGAGCCACCTGAGCGGTGAGAGTTCCCCACCTGATCCAGCTTAAAAGGAGATCCCAGGAAGGCCGGCCTGCTGGACTCAGCGGGAAAAGTACAGAATACAGGATATTTACTGAAGTGGAGCTGCGGTGGCTCAAGTGGTTAAGACGCTGAACTGCAGGCTGTGGAAGGTCGGTAGTTCAGCAGTTCGAGACCCGGGTGCCGCATGACGGAGTGAGCTCCCGTCTCTAGTTCCAGCTCCTGCCAACCTAGCAGTTTGAAAGCAAGACATTGCAAGTAGATAAATAGGGACCACTTCGGTGGGCAGGTAACAGCGTTCCGTGCGCCTCGATGTTTAACTGCAACCTAGAGTCGGATTCGACTGGCTTTCAAGCAAGGGAAACCTTTACCTTTACTTTACTGAAGTGTACAACAGAACATACAGCTGAGAGAGAGTTTCTGTGCACCTTTCCACACAAATATCTTTGCCCCTGCCCTTAGAACCCCTGCGTGCATTGGCCAAATGCGGCGTAGCCAAGAGCTAGTATTCCTGTTTGGGGTAGACATTGCCGCGCGATCTGAACCTGGCTCCCAGCCCCGAGCCCAACGCTTCCTCCAGCAGACGGAGTTGGCTCCGCACAATGTTTTTGCGCGGAGAAAGGAACATCTGTTCTTGTCATCACGTCCCACTGGAAACTGCGGAAGCGAAGGCAGACCTCGCTGGGAACAGCCCCTCGCGAAGAACTTTCCGAAGCAGAGAGAGGTTTGTAAACAGGTAAAGAGCCAGGAGGGGCCGTAAAACGTCAGCCGGACCCAAATCGGTTTTGGATCCATCTGAAAGAGAGGGGCGGAAGGCAGGTCTCTCAGTTCTCATCTGGAAGCCACCCCTGTTCCTACTACGGGGCTACTACTCCGTGGAACAGAGATGGGTCAAATCCCCTCTCAGAGACAGAAGCACCTGACCTGCTCTTTAACTGCTCCACAGAGGTTCCAAAATCAGCCTCTCTGTTATTAAAGACAGCCAGAGTTTCTGCAGAGGATCGAAGCCTTCATAGAAAAGTGGGGCTTTGGGGGGAGGAGGATGCAGCAAACAGGGGGTTGGTACCAATGCTCCTTCTAGACTGTGGAGTCTTTTGAGCAAAAATTCTGCTTTGTGAGCTCCTGGCATTAAAGCTGAGAGCAAGCGATTTGGCTGCTGCATAGATTAGTCCGCTCTGGAGCCCTCCGTCGTGAGCTAAGACGAAAATGTGTGAGCCAGAGGCTAAAAAACTGTGAGCTAGCTCACACTATCTCAGCTTAGAGGGAACACTGCAATGCTCCCTCTAAGCTGTGGAGTCTTGTGAGCAAAAATCCTACTTGGTGAGCTCCTGGCATTAAAGTTGTGAGCGAGTGATTTGGCTGCTGCATAAATTAGTCTGCTCTGGAGCCCTCCGTCGTGAGCTAAGACAAAAATCTGTGAGCCGGAGGCTAAAAAAGGTGAGCTAGCTCACACTGACTCAGCTTAGAGGGAACACTGGCTGGTACCTTACAGGGCAAAGCAAGCAGAGTCCTGACCCAGATTTCGTCATATCTTGGAAGCTAAGTAGGATCGACCCTGTATGGGAGACCTCCAAGGAATACCAGGGTCATGACGCAGAGACAGGCAATGGCAAACCACCTCTGAACGCCTCTTGCCTTGAAAAACCCAACCGGGTCGCCGTAAGTCAGCTGCGACTGGACAGCACAAAAGCAACACGGCGCAAGCAGAATGCCCCACCGAGAGGGACGGGGAGGGGGAGACCCTGGCTGCAGGATGGCCTAGGGCAGTGATGGCGAACCTTTTGGAGACCGAGTGCCCAAACTGCGACCCAAAACCCACTTATTGATCGCAAAGTGCCAACATGGCAAGTTAACCTGAATACTGAGGTTTTACTTGAGAAAAAACAACTCACACATTAACTTAAGATGATCCAAACAAAGGAAGGAAAGCGATCCCAAATGCTGTCATTTACTTAAAATTATTTGGCAGAGAATTCGACACTTTAATGATGGTCTGGGCCTGGCTGGGGCGATGGCACGCGTGCCCACCACAGAGAGGGCTCTGAGTGCCACCTCTGGCCCCCGTGCCATAGGTTCACCACCACTGGCCTAGGGATTCAGAGAGTCTCCTCCGCCGTGGGGCTAAGTCAGTGACGGGGGGTGGGGTGGTCCCTGACATTGCCTTTCAGCCTTCCTTCTCCTAACACCAAAGGTGGCCGACCGAACAGAGCAGTCACGAGCCGGGAAAGACTGCAGAGCTCTCTGCCAGCCGGAGAATTATCACTCTCGGGGAGGAGCCCGGGTGGCCTGCAGAACACAAGCTCAGCCCCCAGATAGACAAACGCCAAAGCAGAGAGAGAGAGAGGCTGCATAGCAGCATCAAATATTCATGGGGAATGTTTTCCCCCCATTGCTGTTTGAAACAGAGGGAGGAGACGGTGCGGCCGCCTCCGATTCAAATCCCGTTTCTGACTGCCGCAAACTCACAAGGGGGACCTAAGTCAACTTCCTGCCAAAAGCCCCCTGAACTGCAGGCTGTGGAAGGTCAGTAGTTCAGCCGTTCGAGACCCGAATCGCCGCATGACGGAGTGAGCTCCCGTCTCTAGTTCCAGCTCCTGCCAACCTAGCAGTTCGAAAGCAAGAAATTGCAAGTAGATAATTAGGTACCACTTCGGTGGGAAGGTAACAGCGTTCCGTGCGCCTCGATGTTTAGTCATGCCGGCCACATGACCACGGAAACGTCTTCAGACAGCGCTGGCTCTTCGGCTTTGAAACGGAGATGAGCACCGCAACCCTAGAGTCGGATTCGACTGGCTTTCGAGCAAGGGAACCTTTACCTTTACCTTTAACCTGCATTGTATATCTGGTCAGACAAGTCAACAACTAAAATGGACTGGGTCAGCGTGGAAAGGAGGGGAGGCACCAAGATCGGTCAGTGCTTAGGGCTCCAGCGAGCCTTCATCCACCCCTGACCCAGTCTGCAATACAAGTATCATAATATTGGTTAGGTTTGCCACGTACCCCCTCCCCGGCCACTGGCGGGTGGGGGGGGGATAAGGTTGCCAGCTCCAGGTTGGGAAACCCCTGGAGATCTGGGGACGGAGTCTGGGGAGGACGGGAAACTCAGCAGGGTACGATGCCAGAGAGTCCAACCCCCCCCCAAAGCATCCCATTTCCTCCAGGGGAATCCATCTCTGTATGGAGACGAGCTGTAAGTCCAAGAGATCGCCAGGCCTCACCTGGAGGCTGGCATCCCTCACACCAGTCTATTTTACGGGAGTGTCGTAAGAATTAATTTATTTATTTAGAGAGGCACGCTGCAAGATGGAGTGAACACTGAAAGTAACGGAAAAGGTATCCCTTGCTGGAAATCCAGTCGAATCTGACTCTAGGGTTGCGGTGCTCATCTCCGTTTCCAAGCCAAAGAGCCAGCGCTGTCCGAAGACGTTTCCGTGGTCATGTGGTCGGCATGACTAGATGCCGAGGGTGCATGGAACACTGTTACCATCCCACCGAAGTGGTCCCTATTTATCTACTTGCAATTTCTTGCTTTCGAACTGCTAGGCTGGCAGGAGCTGGGACCAGAGACGGGAGCTCACTCCGTCGTGCGGCACTCGGGTCTCGAACTGCTGAACTACCGGCCTTCTGGTCTGCAGCTCAGCGTCTTAACCACTTGAGCCACTGAAAGGACTCCATAAAATGCTACCCTCTTCAAATAAGATGACCTCTTGAACCTGTAAGCCAGGCAAAGCCTTGCTCCTTTCAACCAGTCATTCGTTGCAGATTTCCGGAGCTACTGGTTACCAGTCCCAAGAAAACAGCACCAAATTCTGCATAAGTGGCAAAATGTCAGGCCTTTCCATTTCCTGTAGGAAAGATGGGGCAAGAAATGTACCGCATTCGCTGACAGCCAGCTCGGTTGCCCTGTGTCGGCAGAAAGGCGTGATATAAATGTTGTGTATAAATAAAATCACAGAGCAGGGCAAAGGGTGTGGAGGATTTGCAGGGAAGCATGGCGTTTGCTGCTCGCCCATCTTGTGCTCTCTTCTAACATTTCCTATACTACGGTATCTGCGTCTCAAGGCTTTCCTGACTACCTTCCCAAGAGATTATTTTTTTAAAAGAAAGCATACGGGGGTGGGGAGAGGCGACATTTAGAAAATAAAGCCAGACGAGTCTCTCCGTTCCCAGAAGCAGCGCCTGCAGACACGCTGGGTGTCCAAAGCAGCCAACCCCAAAGGCCACGCCAACTTCATGCAAGTACGCGTAAGTTTTTCCTTCTTTTGCACAATATATTTCCCTCCTGAAAGCTCAGAGGCTGAGCGTTATGAAGAGAAGAAGAGATTGGATTTATACCCCGCCCTTCACTTGGAGTCTCAGAGCGGCCTACAATCCCCTTTCCCTTTCCCCCCCCCCACAGCAGACCCCCCCTGGGAGGTAGGTGGGGCTGAGAGAGCTCTCTCGAGGACTGCTCTTGGGAGAAGAGCTCTGACATAACTTGTAACTGACCCAAGGTCACACCAGCAGCTGCATGTGGGGGAGTGGGGAATCAAACCCGGTTCTCCCAGGTTACAGTCCGCGCCCCAGACCACCAAACTGGAAGTCCCTCTCTGGACCACTCACATCCTGAACGATTCCTGATATTACCCAAGAGCCACATTTTTCGAGACATTCTCCTAGAAAGTCACTTCTTTTTGAACAACAAACACTGAGTGCTGCGATTTCACCATGTGTGCCGATTTCTGTGCCGTCCCAACTTCCCCGCCCACTTGGTGCATGAGCGATCCGCCCCTCCAGCTGCTCGGCTAGACCCACCCCCCTCCTCTGTCATACCGACAAGTCAATCTCCCTCTTCCCCGAACTGCGTAAGAGCTTCCCCCCTCCCCGCCGCCGCCGCGCCGCACTCTCAGAGGATCTCTGACCTGCTGCCTTTTTTCCCTCTGCTGCAAATGGGATCCTGTTTTGGCTGCAATATAGATCGGGGGCCGTTCAGCATCGGCCAATTATCTCCTTAATGCTTTCCAGTGGCTTTTAGGGACGCTTTCGCACAAAGGCACCTTCAAAGGATTCCTGGCACGGGGGAGCCGATCGGAGCTTAACAAGACATCAGCAAATTGGCAGGTTTATTCACAGCTCCGACAGCAAAGCCGAGGACAGAAAAGGCGAAGGCCGCAGAGCGCCCGTGCGGTGGCCAGATTGGAACACGGCCTTTCCAAGCCCATGTTACATGCATGTGTGAATGCAAGCATACAGACACGAGCAAACCTGTTTACCCTCCCCCCAGGCCCTTTACCTGCCTTCTCTTAAGACTAGACTTCATTTTGGTGTCGGAGCCAGTTTGGTGCGCGGACGGACTCCAATCTGGGAGAACCGGGTTTGAGTCCCCACTCCTCCACTTGCACCTGCTGGATGACCTTGGGCAAGCCATAGTTCTGGCACAGCTGTTCTTGAAAAAGAGCAGTTTCTGTCAGAGCTCTCTCAGCCCCACCTACCTCCCAGGGTGTCTGTTGTGGGGAGGGGAAGGGGAAGGAGATTGTAAGCCGCTCTGAGACTCTGAGTGAAGGGCGGGGTATAAATCCAAGCTCCTCTTCTTCTCTGCCACTGAGTGGACTCTAGTCTGGAGAACTGGGTTTGATTCCCCACTCCTCCACTTGCAGCTGCTGGTGTGACATTGGGCAAGTTACAAGTTCTCTCAGAGCTGTTCTCTCAAGGGCAGTCCTCGAAAGGGCTCTCTCAGGGGAAGGGAGAGGAGATTGGAAGCTGCTCTGAGACTCCGAGAGAAGGGCGGGGTATAAATCCAATCCTTTCCGCTTCTTCTTTTTGTGAGCCTGAGGCAGATTCTACACATCCCGGGGCAGAAGTCTTCAAATCTATCCATCCTTGCCGATCCACACATGCAAGAGACCCAGGCCTTGAACCACATAAAGCGGTGACCCAGCACTCTGAATTGTGCCCACAAACTGGAAGGCAGTGATGTATGTCCAGTTAGTAGAGGGGCTCCCAATAATCTCTACCAGGCAGCAGTCTTGCGACTGCCTCCTGAGCTTCCAGTCTCCCAGGGCAGCCCCAAGTGAAGCACATTGCAGCAATCTATCCTGCATGGGATCACAGCCAGATCTCACTTTTAAGGAAAGGCCGCAGCTGGTCTGACACCCGATGTTGGGCAAAGGCACTGCATGAGCCGCACTAGAGACCCGAACAGCCAACTGAACATGGACCGCATAGTACCCCAAATTGTGAACTTTAGGGGAAATGCAACCCTATCTGGAACAAGCTGGCTCTTCAGAGAGCCAGTTTGGTGTAGTGGTTAGGAAGGCGGACTCTGATCTGGGAGAACCAGGTTTGATTCCCCACTCTTCGACAGGCAGCTGCTGGTGTGACCTTGGGTCAGTCACAAGTTCTCTCGGAGCTTTTCTCTCAGGAGCAGTCTTCGAAAGAGCTCTCTCAGCCCCACCTACCTCACAGGGTGTCTGTTGTGGGTAGGAAAAGGGGAAGGATTGTAAGCTGCTCTGAGACTCCTTCAGGTAGTGAAGGGTAGGGTATAAATCCAATCTCCTCCTCCTCCTCCTCTTCTGTCTTCAGTTCTCTGTATTACCGGCCACAGGACCTATCTGTTCTTCTGCATCCGGCCAAAGAGAACAGCGCACACGGTTCTCACCCACCCATTTTCTCTTCACACCAACCCCGTGAAGTAGGTGAGGCTGAGACAAAGAGAGTGAACCTCTGGACAACGCAGCCTCTCTCCCCCTACCATAAACGTCCCTGCCCCACAAATTCCCACTAGAATTACTGAGATGACTTGTGATTATGAAGACCTGAAGGGTGCATCGAGATGCCAAGCAAGGAGCCGGACAGACATTGTAGCGCTCTGTAGCGCTCCTCTCTCTCTCTCTCCATATCTCGCAGACGAAACAGAAATGTACTTCCCAGGCGGAAAGGAAGGAAGCTGGGATTCTCTGGTGAATACGAGCAAAGGTCCAAAATCTGTACAGAAACCTTTACCCTTGGGATGAGAGCACCAGGGTCTGCCGGAACAGTTGGCACAAGAGAGATCAACCAGGGGTGTGAGCATACCCCCTTTCCCATTCCTTTTTGGACGAAGAGATTGGATTTATACCCCGCCCTTCACTACCCGAAGGAGTCTCAGAGGGGCTTACAATCTCCTTTCCCTTCCCCTCCCCACAACAGACACCCTGGGAGGTAGGCGGGGCTGAGAGAGCTCTGAGAGGATTGCCCTTGAGAGAGAACAGCTCTGGAAAAAAAAGGCTGGATGACCCAAGGTCACACCAGCCGCTGCACATGGAGGAGGACCGTGGAATCTAACCCGGTTCTCCCAGATTAGAGTCTGCGCTCCTAACCGCTACACCAAACCGGCTCTCACAGCGAATTGGACAAAGCAGCCCCTCTCCCCTTACCATAAACGTCCCTACTGTCGTGGCGAGCCTTTCTTTTAACCCATTCCCACGGCTGGCGTTCTCGGTTTTCCTTCTCTCGAGCCGTTTATGTGCCGCGGATGCAAAAACAACATTTAAAAACTGCACGGGAATAATTCAGTGCACGTAAAGAGAGCGCCTGTAATTCACACCGGGGAGGAACGGAACCAAAACAAACGGGGGGTGGGGGTTTCGGGGCCAAACGACAGGGAAGGCCGCAGACCTAAAATAGACCTGGGCATAGATTGCAAAGCGGTTTGGGTCTCGCAGGTGCCCCCCCACCTCACGGAGAGCCACCCCCACCCCCCTCTCCTGTTGCACTGCGAGAGGAAAGAACGCCTGCTGTCTGGGCGGCTGCTTTCCAGGATGGGGCTATCAGCTCCACTTGACCTACATTCCTGGTTCCTCGACGGACGGGCTCCTATCTGGCAGTGCTCAGACAATGGCCGCTCACACAAAAGAGGCCCGACAACGTCCCAGATTGTGGGGCTGGGACCCTGGCCTGTTATCTGCCTCTCTCCCGGGCTGGGAACCCCTCCGCCCCACCCCCCCACCCCGGCCTCAAAATGACGATGCCCTGCAGGAACCCACCGTCCTCTCCGCGGCGCTTCTTATTCTGAAAGGGATTAATGTTGGCCGCCCACCCACCCCATTCTGAACAAGCACAATGTTTAGGAGCTGGTCTGTGGCTTTGTGTCTGAAAGACAGATCTCTGTTGGGTATTACAAGTTGAAAATACTCAGTATATCTGGGGTTAAATGTTTGTCTATGTTACTCACAGGAAGTCACGTTTCTCATGTAACCAATGTTCTTTAGCTATAGAATGCCCGGGAATTTTCTCCCTGATCTAGGAATTTGATTGGGACTAAAGTGTCAAGGTGTATTAGCATTTTATGGCTTCTCTTCCCATCTTTGGTGTTCTAAAGAACAAGAAGAGTAGCCATACTCTCTCTCTTCTAGTTTTGTCTTTGTAGAGTAAAGATGTAGCAGATTCTGCTCTGTTGTATTTTCATCCCAGTTACCCTTCCCATGCTAGAATTTAGTAAAAACTTTTAATCACACATGGACTCTGAGTCTGAACTATTTTACTCTGGCTCTGCTGGACCATCTTATCTCTGCTAAATACCTTTTCTTTTTTCAATATCTCACTATCACCCAACAATCTCCGAGCTCTCAGCCTGGCGGCAAAGTTAAGTATGGGAAGGGGCGCAGGAAAGGACTGGTGGACCATTCCAAAGCCCCAGAGAGGGACCAGAGGTGACCTGGACAACACAGGCTAACCCGCTCACAGCCGATCTCCTCATTTCCATTTGATTAGGTAGGTCAGGCGGCGAATGTGAGACTGCCCCAAAATCACGCAGCCAGCTTCCAGGGCAGAGTCGGGATTCGAACCTGGGGTCTCCCAGATCTTAGTTGGAGACTCTAACTGCTACACCAGGCTGCCCCAGTGGCATAAAAGGAACAGCTTGTGTAGAGTAACTGAATACCATGAGCCAGCCCTGGCACAGGTTTGGGGAAGCTTTGGCAGCGCTTTTGGCATGGGGCGATGGGGCACAGGGCTGCGTGCCAACTTGCGATTCCTCTCCCTCCCCACCCACCCGTCTCTGAACCAAGGCAGAGGCAGAGAAGCCCCGTGGGAGACGGCACAGCTACAGACAGAGAGCAACACCTTCGAAGACCTTCTCTGAATTCTCACATCTTTTAAAACAAGCCATCTCGCGCCTGTTCGCTCACAGAGTTATGAGCGACAACAGCTTAAGAAGCCAATATTCGGTTTCTACCTTCAGGGCAAAAAGCACCGGGGATGATTGACAAGCACCGGGGCACTTCAGCCTTTAATATTATTCATACTTTAATAAACGACAACCTGTCGAATAAATTAACTTAAAACGTATTCGATGACTCGCGTTTCTGGTCCGGCGGCTTTCTTTCGGGGTCCTGCCCTACAAGGTCTGCTGTCCAAAATGGAAAATCTACAAATGGTTCTCCCCCCCCCCCGTTTTCAGAAGAAGAAAAAGAAGAACCCTGTGAAGAAACATCTGCAGTTCCCAAGAACTTGGCTAGATCCTGAATCGCAGAACACCATTCTACCAAATATCTGACTGTGACTAATCGCAACAGCAACAATAACAATAGCCCTGACCTGTATAGCCCAGGCAAGACGGGATCTCATCAGATCTCAGAAGCTAAGCAGGGTGGACTCTGGCAAGTACTTGGATGGGAGAACTCCTTGGAATACCAACAGTCGGGAGGCGGAGGCAGGCTGGATTCAGCCACCTCTCTGAATATCCTCTGGGCCCCCCCCCCAGTAGGGGTCAGTCACCAGAGGTCGCCACGTTTGGTGTAGTGGTTAAGTGCGCGGACTCTAATCTGGGAGAACCGGGTTTCATTCCCCACTCCTCCACTTGCACCTGCTGGATGACCTTGGACAAGCCATAGTTCTGTCAGAGCTGTTATTGAAAAAGAGTCATTTCTGTCAGAGCTCTCTCAGCCCCACCTACCTCACAGGATGTGGGGAGGGGAGGGGAAAGGAGATTGTAAGCTGCTCTGAGACTCCCAAGTGAAGGGCAGGGTATAAATCCAATTTCTTCTTGAGCCAATTTGGTGTAGTGGTTAAGTGCACGGACTCTAATCTGGGAGAACCAGGTTTGATTCTTGCACCTGCACCTGGCTGGATAACCTTGGGTAAGCCGTAGTTCTGATAAGAGCTGTTCTTGAAAAAGAGCCGTTTCTGTCAAGAGCTCTCTCAGCCCCACCTACCTCACAGGGTGTCTGTTGTGGGGAGGGGAAGGGAAAGGAGTTTGAAAGCCGCTCTGAGACACCTTTGGGTAGTGAAGGGCGGGGTATAAATCCAATCTCTTCTTCTTCTTCTTCCAGGTGCACACACACAATTGCTCGCACTTTAATATTATGTTGATTTTAACATTGTCTTTATATCACTGTATTATCATCACCCATTAGAAATTGTATTATGTAACAAATTGTGTTTTATGTATTACTGGAACTTTTATTCTCTTTGTAAGCCGCCCTGAGCCAGCCTAGGCCGGGAGGGTGGGGTAAAAGTCAATAAAATCAGCATAGAAAGGAGCAAATTGCTGTTTACAATAATGGTCTCCTGTTCTTGAACATTTGCAACAACAAGGCGAGATTTCAAAAGATATAGACAGACTTCAACTTGTTTAGGAAATTACTTTGTTGCAGAGAAAAACTGCTTTTGTTGTTGTTGTTGAATTGTCTGAATGTTAACGTTCCGGACTGTTGTTTTATTGTTCTGATATTTTTATTTTTTGTATTAAAATAATAAAATATATTGGGGGGGAAATCAATAAAATCAATCAATCCATCAATAAAATGATGAGGATCATGATGATGTAGTAAAATTTGGATCCAGTAGTACCTTAGAAACAAACAAGATTTTCAGGGTATAAGCTCCACTTGGATTCTCGAAAGCTTATTTCCTGAATAAGGAAATCTCCTTGTTGCTCTCTAAAGACCTACTGGACTCGGAACTCTCTCTTCCACGCAGAGCGACACGGCTCTGAAAAAAATAATAAACTGCTGTCAAGTCACAGAAGTGGTGGAGGGAGAAAGAACGACGATCAATAGTTCAGCCGTTCGAGACCCGAGTGCCGCATGACGGAGTGAGCTCCCGTCTCTAGTTCCAGCTCCTGCCAACCTAGCAGTTCGAAAGCAAGAAATTGCAAGTAGATAAATAGGGACCACTTCGGTGGGAAGGGAACAGCATTCCGTGCGCCTTGGTGTTTCGTCATGCCGGCCACATGACCACGGAAATGTCTTCGGACAGCGCTGGCTCTTCGGCTTCGAAACGGAGATGAGCACCGCCACCCCAGAGTCGGACTCGACTGGCTTTCGAGCAAGGGAACCTTTACCTTTACTAACGGTGCCCCAAACGCAGAGCCCAAATCGGCCTGCCCGGCTTTGCCAGTCGGGAAGGCTCAGCCTGGTTTCCAACTGCAGGCTGCCGTGTGGAAATGCAGCACTGGGGAGGCAGGGAAGTCATACGCCAGGCGAAGGGGGGGAGGAGGAGACTTGGGGCTTGCTCTGGAGAAACACAACAGAGCCTCCTCCGCCTCCTCCCCCCAGCTGAGCTCCGGCTTCCAGGCTGCCCAGCTCCCGCTGCTGACAGTTCGTCTCCCCCAAGCCCATCCCAAAAGTCTCCTTAGAAACATGAGCTCAGAGGCCTCCTCTGTTGACGGAGTGGGACGGAGCTGGCAGCATCCCTTTGGAAAACACTGCCTCCGACAGACGCCCCGGGTTGCCGAGCGTCTCATGACAACAGCACAGAACTGAGTCACACGCCGTTTCCAGGCACGGATCCGGCAGGTTGGACCACGAGATGGCTGGAAGGGACATAGCCTCAGAGATCTTCCTTTCGGCTTTTGATCTTCCTTGCCAAGGCTCTTGCTCTCAGTACCTTCCGACCTTCCGAGGGCTATTTTCTGCACAAGTGCATACCAAGCTCTCCCCCATCCTCTGCAAAACACCAGCACCAGTCGCAGCACGGAGGCACCCGTGCTCCCTCTAAGCTGCGGAGTCTTGTGAGGAAAAATTCTACTTTGTGAGCTGCTGGCATGGAAGCCGTAAGCGCGCGATTTGGCGGCTGCATAGTTCCGCTTGCTCCAGAGCCATCCTTCCTGCGCGAAGGCAAAAATGTGTGAGCTGGAGGCTAAAAAAGTGCGAGCTAGCTCACCCTAACTCAGCTTAGAGGGAACACTGAGGAGGCACCCTTGGATTTCTTGCTGACCGACGTAGAGATGAGGCCCAAAGCCCCCCCCCCGTTGAAAACCGCCAAGCCCTACGCAAAAAAAAACCCCTCCTGCTATCTTTAAAGTCACTTATTTACGATATTTCTGGAGGCTGACTCACAATTTTCCAAGTCGACGGGGCTGACCAGAGAACCGTGAATGAGGACGAGGGGGGGGGAGGCTGGGGAGTAACCAGCTTTGCATCCCTGCTCTCAGCCAGGCAGCGGGCTTTCCAGGGGCCTCCAGAGAGCGAACAATCTCTCCTTATATATAATTGAATAGTGGGTGCCAAAGTTCTAATTCTAAAATGCACTCCCTTAGTGTATGGCTGATGGCACTGCTCCTCAGCATATATCGCCACCAATCAGAAGGCAAAGCCCGGGTCCCGCCCACACCACAACTGCTGCGACAACCTGGTCTTCTGCATATGGAAGCTGATTGGACTTCAGTCCATTCCACACCTCAAACTCCCCCCCCCCGCAAGGCAGTTGGAATGTCAGTTGCATATGGAATCTGCTGTATTCTGGTGGTGTGCAGGTCCCAGATTCATGTTTTAAAAGCAGACTGACACTGTTTGCCCAAAGCCAGAGCACTCTCCCAGAGCCTCTTTCTAGATCCCGTTGTATTTATTTCCACAACGGGCCTTATTTCTAGTCCACAAGAATAGCGCACAGTCCCCAAGACAGCCTGGTATGAAGAAATATACAGATGTGTGCTAGATGCCCGCAGAACAATAAAATAACAAGAGAGACCAGATTAAAGCCTTAACATCATCTACTGTCTGGTAATAAAAAAACAACCACTTATTCCTTCAGAGAACAAAATACAACGGTCGATAAAACTTCACATAGCAGTCTGCTCCAGACTCTCTCAATCTATGTCCCTCTAACAGTCTTGTAAAGGTAAAGGTTTCCCTTGCCCGAAAGCCAGCCGAATCCAACTCTAGGGATGCGGTGCTCATCTCCGCTTCCAAGCCGAAGAGCCAGTGCTGTCCAAAGACGCTTCTGTGGTCATGTGGCCGGCATGACTAAACGCCGAGGCACACGGAACACTCTTATCTTCCCACCGAAGTGGTACCTATTTATCTACTTGCAATTTCTTGCTTTCGAACTGCTAGGTATCCTTATCCAAATTCCCCAAAGCAGTCTGCTCCAAATTAATTCAATCTGTGTCTCTCTTTCACTCAACACTTTTTCCAGATAGCCAAGTGTTTCAGACCTCTGGTCTTTCCTCGAGAACAACTCTATAAACAAGGAATTCCAGTGATAAAACAATGAAATTACATTATAGTATACTGGCTGATCAGTCTCTAGAAAACAAAGTGAGTACAGAAATCAATAAGTAGATCCATCTTACCCTATACAGGAACCTTACATTCAATCTGACATTCAAATTGACACTTCCATTAACTCTGAAAATACATTAACACCATAAGAATTGTTGAACCAACACTTATTTAGGATTCGCCCTGTAATATACTTACTGCTTTTCTGTTGATCTGTTTGGGCAAGGTCTCCTCACTTATTTCCAAGCATGCTGATGCTGCTGCCAAAGTAAAATGGACCCACACTACACCTCTCTACTTCCGTCCTTCCAAGAATGTAAATATGGTCTGTATATTTCTTCATACCAGACTGCCTCCAGAGAGTGGCCTCCAAAGCACGGCTGTCTTCTAGGAGTGCCAAAGCATCTACGGGGCCCAGCTGGGCCAAAAGCCCAGGAGAGAACAAAAAGAGCTTCCTCAGGGTTCAAAAGCGTCCTGCAGAGCAGAAACCGAAAATCCAGCTGGCCGGTTCAGACCGATACACGAAATTCAACACAAACGCACAATGCAGTCTCGACTGCCCTGCCCCGAGGACCCAAGCAAGCAACTTGCCCCACGAAGCTTCCACTCCACTGCTGAACACCTGGATGACCTTACCCAGTTGCAAGGAAGCCAACCCAGATTTAAACATTTTCCCAACTCTACAAAAGAACCTCCTCAGGAAAGCTTCTCCATTAGCATGTTTCACAGCCTGGGGGACTCCTACAAGATAATGACACAGCCCTACCCCACCTTCCTGAGTAGATATAAATTACCCGCCTACCATTTTTCTTTTTCTTTTCTTTTATTTATTTAGATTTGGATTTATATCCCGCCCTACCCCGAAGGTGAGGTCTTCTCACCTTGACACAGAGAGTACTCCGTCTTTCTGTGTTATACCTCTGAGGATGCCAGTCACAGGTACTGGCAAAACATCAGGTCCTACAATGCCAAGACCACGACCAGACAACCCGGAAAATTTACAACAGCTGATCTGCTCTCTTGGTTTCCAAAGTTCACAGACCCCGGAAACCAAGCACAAAATCTTCCACCGAGTTCGCTCTCAAGACAGCCAACCTGCCCCCAGATATACCCCTCCAGTGAGTTGCCAGCTGGCTCTGGGGCACTGGTACCCATGCTTCCATGTGCGCATTACATGCCTAGAGGGGAAGCAAACATGGCAGCCACAGCCACTAGTCCAGCATCCTGTCTCACACAGTGGCCAACCAGCTCCTCTGGAGGGCCAACAACAGGACATAGAGACTGAGGCCTTCCCCTGAGAAGAACCTCAGAAGAGCCCTGCTGGGTCCGACCAATGAGGGTCCATCCAGTCCAGCATCTTGCCTCACACAGTGGCCAACCAGTTCCTCTGGAGGGCCAACAGCAGGGCAGAGAGGCCGAGGCCTTCCCCTGATAAGAACCTAAGAAAAGCCCTGCTGGATCAGACCAGTGAGGATCCATCCAGTCCAGCATCCTGCCTCACACAGTGGCCAACCAGCTCATCTGAAGGGCCAACAACAGGACATAGAGACTGAGGCCTTCCTGAGAAGAACATCAGGAGAGCCCTGCTGGATCAGACCAGTGAGGTTCCATCCAGTCCAGCATCCTGCCTCACACAGGGGCCAACCAGTTCCTCTGGAGGGCCAACAGCAGGGCAGAGAGGCCGAGGCCTTCCCCCGATAAGAACATCAGAAGAGCCCTGCTGGGTCAGACCAGGGAGGGTCCATCTAGTCCAGCATCCTATCTCACACAGGGGCCAGACAGTCCCTCTAGAGGGACAACACCAGGGTACAGAGAGGCCGAGGCCTTCATGAGAACATCAGAAGATCCCTGCTGGGTCAGACCAGGGAGGGTCCATCTAGTCCAGCATCCTATCTCACACAGTGGCCAACCAGGACAACACCAGGGCACAGAGAGGCCGAGGCCTTCATGAGAACATCAGAAGATCCCCGCTCATCCCTTCTCACAGTGGCCAACCAGTTCCTCTGGGTGGCCCACAACAGGCCTTCCCTGGAGGTTACCTGGCTCTGGGATTCAGAGCATCAGTGCCTCTGAATGTGGAGGTACCCCTCAGCCACCGTGGCGAGGAGCCACTGCTAGACCTCTCCGCCATGAATCTATCTAATCCCCTTTTTAAAAACATCTATTCCTGTGGCCACCATTCCATCCTCCGGCAGCTAATTCCACCTTTTAATCACTCTGTGCAAAGAAGTATTTCCTTTTGTCCATCCTGAACTTCCTGCTCCTCGGCTTCACTGGATCCCCTCGAGTTCTAGTCTTTTGGGAGAGGCACCAAACAGGCCCTCTGGCCACCAGCGGAGACCTGCCAAAAGGTGCATCTGGAGATCAGCAAACAGCAGAGAGCTCGCTTGAATCCAAAGGGAGCCACCAGACTGCCGGCGGAGAGCAGGGGTCATTTCGTAGGAAAAGAGGTGCAGGAGCTCATTAGCATAACTTATTTGCATGTGCCACACCCCCTGACATCACCGGAAGTGTGTCAGAAGGCAACACCCACCGCTCAGGCTCCAATGGACTGTTTTGGATTGCTAGCTATTGAGGGGGGGGGAGATGTTCAGATCTGTGTTCGCAGAGGAGGGAGAGCTTGTACCTGAATAAAACTTGGTCTTAAAGGTGCCACTGGACTGTTTTGGACCAGGGGGCCGGGGTGGGGGGCTCTGCAACTTACCTGGCTGCTTCTTGCTCTGACTGAGGGCTGCTGGGAGCAGGGGGCGGGGCTTGTTGCATGTGCCCACCCCCTGGGCTCTTTACTGCTGGAGCTCCGCTCCTGTGCGCTCCTGTAGGACATGACCCCTGGCGGAGAGTATCCAAAAGGTTGCAGGGCAGCAGGGCTATTTCTGGGCAGGAACGCACCGGAACGGAGTTCCGGCTGGCTCCTGAGTTGGCCACGCCCAGCAGGAACCCATTAGCATAAGAGGCCACACCCAACAGCAGAAACTCATTAGGATTGGCTACATTAGAGGGGTGTGGCCTAACATGCAAAGGAGTTCCTGCTACAAAAAAAGCCCTGGGTATTGACAACAAACAAGGTAAGCAGAATAAGAAGCAAAAGGTGGGTGTGGCTGGATGAGCACACTTCTGGTAACATGGGGGTGTGGCCTAATATGCTAATGAGGTTTTCTGTTGGGTGTGGCCTATTATGCTAATGAGTTCCTGCTGGGCTTTATCTACAAAAATAGCCCTGGCGGAGAGTATCCAAAAGGTTGCAGGGCAGCATTAAGACTAACTGCCGGCAGAGAGCTAACAGGAGCTGAGCATTCCGGGTCACCTCCACAGAGAACCGAGCAGCGAGCGAAGAAGCGCCAACTTTGCAGGGACCAGAGTGACGGAGGGGGAAACGGGCATGCCAAGAAGGACCGCTGAGGAGGAAAAGAAGGCGCAGGTGTGTTCACGGGCAAGTGCGAGAAGCCTGCAAGCCAAGATGCGACACCTGGAGAGGCCAGCGCAAAAACGGAACAGAGATTCAGTCGCAGGCATCTCCGGATGCTGCTGTAAAAGGGGAAGAGGCGGTGAGGTACAGTTATCACTGGATACAAACCCTAGAGAAAGGAGAAGGGCCTACAAGGGTTTGTGTCTGTCTGTGGGCATGGGATGTTGTTCCTCGTGTCAAAGTAGCTAGTAGCCAGAAGAGGATTAAACCCCCCAGAACTACCTGTGGGAGGGAAAGGCCGGAGCCCAAATATAACCTGTTACGGTCCACCTGACCAGTGTTCCTTCTAAGCTGGGTTAGTGTGAGCCAGCTCACAGGTTTTTAGCCCCTGGCTCACACCTTTCTGCCTTAGCTCAGGAAGGAGGGCTCCGGAGCAAACTAACTTATGCAGCAGCCAGATCGCTCGCTCACAGTTTTAATGCCAGCCGCTCACAACGTAGAATTTTCGCTCACGAGACTCCACAGCTTAGAGGGAACATTGCTCCTGACCCAGGCGCCGAAGGTGGTCTTGAGGTGGAGAAAGATCTGGGAGACCGCTGGAGCAGAAAGAGTCGCTGCGGAGCTGGGGAAGGTGGGGGCAAAGGAAAGCAAAGGCTCCGGTCAAACACACTACATAATCCACTTTCAGTCCACTGTCAGGGCACTTTCCAACTGGATTCTATTTATTTATTTACTTATTTATTTATACTTTCGATTTATATTCCGCCCTCCCCTCATGAGCAGGCTCAGGGTGGCTTAAAGGTAAAGGTTCCCTTGCTCGAAAGCCAGTCGAATCCGACTCTAGGGTTGCGGTGCTCATCTCCGTTTCCAAGCCGAAGAGCCAGCGCTGTCCAAAGACGTTTCCGTGGCCATGTGGCCAGCATGAGTAAACACAGAGGCGCACGGAACGTGGTTACCTTCCCACCGAAGTAGTACTTATTTATCTACTTGCAATTTCTTGCTTTCTAACTGCTAGGTTGGCAGGAGCCGGAACCAGAGTCGGGAGCTCACTCCGTCATGCGGCACTTGGGTCTCGAACTGCTGAACTACCGACCTTCCGGTCTGCAGTTCAGCGTCTTAACCACTTGAGCCACCGTAACTCCTCAGGGCAGCTTACAACAGGTTAAAAAATAACAGAATAAATACAATAACACATGGATACATGGACAAAGCAAAAATCTAAAATTCAATCAATCGCATTTATACGTAAAGTGCTGTTGCATATAGATGGCGGTAGCATCTCCAAGGCTATGTTAGATGGTAGAGATTACGCTGTGGCCATACCCGTGTCATTACTTCTTCCAGTTCTCAGCATGAGGGCCTTTTACTGTATGAATTGGCAGAATCCAGTTGGAAAGTATATTGAATTGAAAGTGGGTTATTTAATGCGTGTGACGGCAGCCAAAGTGTTCAAGCAGCTGAAGCGCCTTTCGCACAAGGAACATTTGGGGAATCTGGGGCCTTCCAGTACAGAGAAAAGACAGCTCAGATGGACACAACCAAGGTTTCTAAAATCATGCAGATTAAACGAAAGTGAAGAGAACAGTTCCCCTTTCCCATGGAGCTGTGGGTCACCCAATGGGCAGCAGATTTGGGGCAGACCCCTGAAAGGTCTCCTTCGCACAACACAGAATTAAGTCAAGTTTCAGTATTCATTTCCACAGAACGTGGTGACCGCAGCTAGTTTACAGAGGGACTCTGCACATGCACAGAGGAGCAGAGGTTTGCTTGCCAGTGGCCGGCAGAAACCTCCATGTTCAGAGAAAGGACCAGCCACTGGGGGAGGTAACAATAGGGACCTTGGCTTGTAGGCCTTCCAGAGTTGGCCACTGTGTGATGCAAGATAGACTAGGCGGGCTCCAGGCCAATCCGGCAGTGCTTCTCTTATATTCTCACACATCTCTGCCCTGAGAAGCTATATTTCTAGATGCAGGGTGCTTCTTTCTTTCCTCTCCCCCGGCTTCCCTGCCTGAAATCCACTTTGTCTCGGGCGCTGTGCTGCAATAACCCTGTCTGCCAGTTGCCTTCTGGTTGCCAGGCTGGGCTCTCCCGCCTCTGAGTCGGCCTCAGACCACATCCAGGGCCGATGCAGACGGACAGCTCAATTAGCCAAGCAGCCTCAGTCCATGCGTCGCCTCAATCACTTCCTGGCAACCATGACTTCCGACCAGGAACGGTGTGGGAAATCGGCCACCACAGGCCTCCTCCCATCGCTATGGAGACGCTCTTTAGGCCTGAGAAGGACCTCAGGAGGTATTTTCACAAGTGATGCCGAGAAACGCTTTTCAGCCCAGCGGGCGTCACTTGTGGATACAGGAGGAGCAGCAGCAGCACATTTTATACCTGAAAGCTTTGACAGATTTCTGGAAACAGAACTTCCCTGGAAATAGAACTTTGCCCTCTCAACCACAGCCGAAAGCCCGGTCCAGAGAAAGGCTCAGCCACAAACCATTTAGAAGCTTAAGACAAATCAGCTGTTCTGTCCGGCCCAGTCCAACCTACAGGAATTACGATGTCCTACCCTATAGGAGTGGGGCTGTTGTGGCTCAGGGGTTAAGACGCTGAAACTGCAGACCGGAAGGTTGGTAGTTCGGCAGTTCCCTGCCAACCTAGCAGCTCGAAAGCAAGAAATTGCAAGTAGATAAATAGGTACCGCTGTGGTGGGAAGGTAACAGCATTCTGTGCGCCTCGGCGTCTAGTCATGCCGGCCACATGACCACTGAAATGTCTTCGGACAGCACTGGCTCTTCGGCTTGGAAACAGAGATGAGCACTGCACCCCTAGAGTCGGATTCGACTGACTTTCAAACAAGGGAAACCTTTACCTTATAGGAGTGTTGTACGGAGTAAGGGCATCGTATTCAGGAAGAACTTTAGACTCTCAAAAAATCATAAATGTTGTTAGCAACTCTCCCACCCTTCCTCTGGCACCGACGGAGAACTTATCGGGTGTAAAAAAATCCAAGGCAGACAACAGGGAGTCCACCACCTCCCTCGAAATCCCATTTTCCTGGTCAAGCACTGCAGAACTGTCCATTAATCCTCACAAGCAGTGTTCCCTCTAAGCTGAGTTAGCGTGAGCTAGCTCACAGTTTTTTAGCCTCCGGCTCACAAATTTTTGTCTTAACTCAGGAAGGATGGGGCTCCAGAGCAAACTAAATTATGCGGCAGCCAAGTCGCTCGCTCACAGCTTTAATGCCGGTAGCTCACAAAGTAGAATTTTTGCTCACAAGACTCCATCGCTTAGATGGAGCACTGCTCACAAGAGGCAAATTAAAGCTGCGGGTTGAGCCAGGCACCAACTAACCAGGTTACCCAACAGCAGACTCAACTCCCTCACACCTGACCTGAGCATTGCTGCATGAGAGAAGCCTCGGACTCTATGACCCGAGCACGGCCGCATGAGAGAGAAGCCAGTCTGGATTTGGCCTGTGCCACGAGACATGGCTCGCTTGCCAAAACTGTTGGTGGCTGCGTTCCCACAAGCATTTTTCCGCCACTAATTAATGCCGGGCACGATCCACCACACAGGTCTCTGCAGGCGTAGGTGCTAAAAGGGATGTGGCAAATGACGAGGGGAGTGACTCTTTCAAGAGTCAAAGATGCATACTGGACAAAGATCCAGAGGCGTTTAGCCACGTTAAGTCTGTTGCTGCAAAATAGTAAAAAGCCCAGTCGCACCTTTAAGACTAACAAACTTTATTGTGGCGTAAGCTTTTGAGAAACACAGCTCTCTGATGCATCGGATTAAGAGAGCTGTGTTTCTCGAAAGCTTATGCTACAGTAAAGTTTGTTAGTCTTAAAAGGCGCTACTGGGCTTTTTACTATATTGGACAAAAGTAGCGTTGACTCCCGAAAACTTAATACTCTGGGAATTTTGTTGATCTTCCAGGCCTACTGGACTCTGGTCCGGCGCTTAACATCATTCGCCTCCCAAGCAGAGTTCCCTCTAAGCTGAGTTAGTGTGAGCTAGCTCACAGTTTTTTAGCCTCCGGCTCACACATTTCTGCCTTAGCCCAGGAAAGACGGCTCCAGAGCAAACTAATTTAAGCACCAGCCAAATCACTCGCTCTTAAGCAGCAGCCAAATCACTCGCTCACAGCTTTAAGGCCAGTAGCTCACAAAGTAGAATTTTTGCTCACAAGACTCCACAGTTTAGAGGGGAGCAATGCTCCCAAAGCACACTGGTTTTCAAAGGGCAGCGGAAGCGTGCCCAGCAAAATAAGGGGCCGCTCCAGAATGGGAGCGTTTGCAACCCAGAGACAGATTAGACAAAGCAAACCCGTGTCGATTCAGCACATTGGTGTTATAATGTGGGGTAGCACACGGCAGTTCATGCCCCACCACTGCAAGCAACCCTGTCCCACTTATGTCCCTCTTGCCGTACCCACATTCAACAGTCCACGGAGCCACGGATGTGGGCAAGGAAACAGACCAGCAGAGAAATGTCTCTCCTTTCTCTGCTTCAAGCGGCCACAGCTTTTGGCCTCCGGTTTTGATACGGAGCTGCGGTGGCTCAAGTGGTTAAGACGCTGAACTGCAGGCTGTGGAAGGACAGTAGTTCAGCCGTTCGAGACCCGGGTGCCGCATGATGGAGTGAGCTCCCATCTCTAGTTCCAGCTCCTGCCAACCTAACAGTTCGAAAGCAAGAAATTGCAAGTAGATAAATAGGGACCACTTCGGTGGGAAGGTAACAGCGCTCCATGCGCCTTGGGTGTTTAGTCATGCCGGCCACATGACCATGGAAATGTCTTCGGACAGCGCTGGCTCTTTGGCTTTGAAACAGAGATGAGCACTGCAACCCTAGAGTCGGATTCAACTGGCTTTCGAGCAAGGGAACCTTTACCTTTGATACGAACATTCACAACCACCCAACATTATTTCAAAAGCTCCTGTACAGCACTGAGACCAGCATTCCTTACAAGCTGAGTTAGTGTGAGCTAGCTCACCGTTTTTTAGCCTCCGGCTCACCGATTTTTGTCTTCGCTCAGGAAGGATGGCTCCAGAGCATTGTTCCCTCTAAGCTGGGTTAGTGTGAGCTATCTCACAGTTTTTTAGCCTCCAGCTCACACATTTTTTGTGTTTGCTCCCGAGCAAACTCATGTCTGCAGCAGCCAAATCGCTCAATCCCAACTTTAAAGCCAGCGGCTCACAAAGTAGAATTTTTGCTCACAAGACGCCACAGCTTAGAGGGAGCATTGCCTGTGACCAGCGCCACCCACTCCCGCCGGCAGACCCTGCCCAGAGGAAGGGGGGGATTGCTTTGGCATCGCTGCCAGCCCCCCCCCCGCAAGGTGAGCCGCCGCAGAGCCACGCCGACGCTTCTGACTCCGCAGCCGTTTCTGGGTTTCATTAAAGACGGCGGCTGGAGGAGGAAGTTATTAAAAGCAATCAAGTAGAATCAAAGAGCCCGGCATTAACTGACAGCCAGCCGCAGAAGAGGGGGGCGCGGAGAGGAACCCGACAGCTTGGGAAACAGAGGCTTCCCGGGAGGGCGTGGACGCCCACTGAAAGCGGAGAGGGAGGGAGGACAGGCCCAGACGTACCTTACGCCAAAGCTGCTGCCTGCGTATCAGACCACGGTTCCGTCTGCCTGCGTATCAGACCACGGTTCCCCCTGGGCAGAGAAAAGCCCTTTCCATACCCTAATACACAAGAACACAAGGGAAGCCAATGTTGGATCAGGCCAATGGCCCATCGAGTCCAACACTCTGTCACACAGTGGCTAAAAATACCAGGTGCCATCAGGAGGTCCAGCAGTGGGGCCAGGGCACTAGAAGCCCTCCCACTGTTGCCCCCCACAAGCCCCAAGAATACAGAGCATCCCTTGCCCCAGACGGAGAGTTCCTATCTATACCTTGTGGCTAAGAGCCACTGATGGATCTCTGCTCCATATGCTTATCCAATTCCCTCTTATAAGAACTTAAGAGAAGCCAATGTTGGATCAGGCCAATGGCCCATCCAGTCCAATACCTGGGAGTGTTTAAGGAGTGTTTAAGTCCAATACCTGGGAGTGTTTAAGGGGGGGACTGCAGGGATTGAACCTGGGAACCTCTGTTCTCTGGCAGGCGCTCTGCCACTGAGCCACCACACCCCAGCCAAAAGTGGCTCTCAAATAAGTCAGAGCCTCATTGGCATCTCTCCCCGCATCTTCTCTTCTGACCGGCATCAGAAGTCCAGCATCTCTGGAAATAACAGCTTTTCCCAGCCCCAAGACGTCTCTCTCTCTCTCTCTCTCTCTCTCTGTGTGTGTGTGTGAGAGAGAGAGAGAGAGAGAGAGAGAGAAGCCCCATCAAGTTGCCGCCAACTTTTCGCGCCCCCAGAGGGTTTTCAAGGCAAGTGATTACGCAGAGGTGGTTGGCCATCGCCTCCCTCTGCAGAGTCCTCCTCGGTGGCCTCTCGTCCAGGTACCACCTTGCTGAGCTTCAAAATCTTACAAGCAGGATATAGGATACCACACCACGTCCCCGCAAGGGCCTTAGCAATATTGATTGTCCAGACGTAAGAACATGAGAGAAGCCGTGTTGGATCGGGCCAGTGGGCCATCCAGTCCAACACTCTGTGTCACACAGTGGACAAAACCCAGGGGCCATCAGGAGGTCCACCAGTGGGGCCAGGACATTAGAAGCCCTCCCACTGTTGACCCCCCCCCCAAGCACCAAGAAGACAGAGCATCACTTGCCCCAGACACAAGATAAGTTATGTCAGATTAGCCAGTGACCCATCCAACTCTCTGTGTCACACAGTGGCCAAAAACACCAGGGGCCATCAGGAAGTGCTCCAGCAGGGCCAGGACTCCAGAAGCCCTCCCACTGTGGCCCCCCAAACCCCAAGAAGACAGAGCATCACTGCCCCAGACATAATGTTCCCCAGACATAATGACCCCCCCTTTTCTAAAAAAACACTCTTCGTCTTGCACCCTGAAACCTAAAGGGCCGCTTCACGCATACCTGACATCTCTACGCCCTACATGAGCAGCACTTGAACCTGCAAACAGGTCCCCTTAAAAAGCCCTGGGTTCAAAGTGCACTGTAACAAGGGCCCATTCACACATGGGTGTCGTCACTTTGTGAAAAGTATGCATGTTTGAACCGGCCCTCGGCTTCCCTGCCCATCAGAACACGGTGGGACCAAGAAAGGGCGCATACCAGCAGCTATGAACGAGGAACGTTCAAACGGATTGCTGCATGAACACTGCACACCGACATCGCAGTCACCGAGCAAGACGCATTTAATGTATATTCATTTTTCCCCTACGAGAAAAAAAGAAATGAAGATTGCGCCAAGCGTGCAGCAAGATAAACTGGATTCTGTGACCCTGCGTAAATTATGCTAATTGAGATTGGCACGATTCTCTCCTTGTGAGCAACCGGGATCGGCCTGTCAAGGTACACCCGGCACCAGACTGATTCCATGTTAATCCTCCCCTACCTGTCAACCCTTGGGTGTGGCCCTCTTGCACTCCAGGTGACTGATGGCTGCCTCCGATGGGATCTTGGATTATAATCCCTCCCCCACCCTCTTGCTCTCTGCAGCTTCACCTGATTCTGCTAATACAGCCGTGCCTAATAGATGCGCACACCATGCACCTGAGGAAGCGAGCTTTGACTTGCAAAAGTTCATGTGCAGGGATACATTTTAATACCGAGGTCATCGCTAGACTCCTGTGTTTTATCCGCTCCCGCAAGATTCGGCGTGGTATAGTCGTCAGAGAGCTGTTAACGACGATTTGGGAGACCCGGGTTCGAGTCACCACTATGCCAGGGAAGCTTACTAGGAGGCCTTGGGGCAGTCACACTCTCTCAGCCCGACTTGCCTCACAGGGTTGTTGTTGGGAGGTTCGAACAGAGGAGGGCAGAATAATGCTGGATACCCCTTTGGGTTTCTATGGGGAAGAAAAGTATATCCAAAGAAGTGTTTTCCCTCTCAGAGGAGGAACTCAGAGCAACACAGGGCCATATGGGTACAGAGCAGTCCTTGCCATGCTGGGAAGAATAATTTGCACTCAGCCAAGGAGGATCCCAGGTTCGAATCCAGAAGAAGAAGAAGAAGCCCTTTACTTGGAATCTCAGAGCGGCTTACAATCTCCTTCCCCTTCCCCTCCCCACAACAGACACCCTGTGAGGTAGGTGGGGCTGAGAGAGCTCTCTCTCGAGGACTGCCCTTGAGAGAACAGCTCTGAGAGATCTTGTGACTGGCTCAAGGTCACCCAGCTGGCTGCATGTGGAGGAGTGGGGAACCAAACCCGGTTCTCCCAGATTAGAGTCCGCGCTCTTAACCACTACGTCAAACCAAAAGGAGACCTGTGAAATACACACTAGTTTATTCCGGCTTCGGCTTTTGTGGATCGGGCCCCCTTTTTCAAATCCCCAAAGCGACATTCTCTAACAAGCTACCCCGTCCCTGCCGCTTGTCCCTGACCCTGGAGGCCAAGACACAGCAACGGTGCGGATCACGGCCAACTGTCTCTAGCCTGCCGGGAGACCACAGGGGATTTACAGGGCAAAAAACTCATTCCAGGTTCATGGAGAAGCGTCCGGCTGGGGTCCTGGTATTACCATGTGCCTTAAAAGCCCCGCACTGGAGAGAAACACGTGCCAAGACTCCCTGAATAGGAGCAGAGAAAGCACTCGCTCAAAGCACTCAGATCCACGGACTCCCAAGGAAGCCCCGGACTGGCCCAATAAAAGCATCACTTTGCAGCCGCATAATCGACTTGAGGATTTTATTGCCCCAAGATGTGAGAGCCGGGATTGCCTTACAGGGCATTATACGAGAGAGGGGAGCGGCCGCAGGCCCGGGGAATAAATCCGTTGCCTAGGACAGCCCAGTGGAGCCTCCATGTTCCGAAGCAGTATACCTGCGAACACCAAGAACTGGGCACCAATAGCAGGGGAACGTTTATTGCTTTCCTGCCCTCCCACGAAGCTTGCCAGAGGCTGCCTGGCAGGCCACCGCGGGAAGATGGTCTGGTCTAGCAAGATAATTCTGAGGCTCTTAAAGGCCCAGGAACTGCCTTTTGAAGATGGCTCCGGGTCGATGGCAACCTGCGAATTCACAGGGCAGCCGCATCCCACTTGGCCAGCTCGGACCTGCCCCCTCTCTGTCCCCCCCCCCGAGGAAGCACCATGACATCCCAGTCTCTCTTGCATGCTATTTATGAATGCCAGACCCCCCACCGCCAGGGCTATTTTTGGGCAGGAACGCACAGGAACGGAGTTCCGGCTGGCTCCTGAGTTGGCCACACCCAGCAGGAACTCATTAGCATAATAGACCACACCCAACAGCAGAAACTCATTAGGATTGGCTGCATTAGGGGTGTGTGGCCTAACATGCAAAGGAGTTCCTGCTACAAAAAAAGCCCTGGGTTTTGACAACAAGGTAAACAGAATAAGAAGCAAAAGGTGTGTGTGGCTGGATGACCACACTTCTGGGAACATGGGGGTGCGGCCTAATATGCTAATGGACTGTGCTGTCAAGGGTGTGGCCTAATATGCTAATGAGTTTGTGCTGGGCTTTTTCTAAAAAAAAAGCCCTGCCCACCGCACTATTCAGCTCGGCGGATGAACAAGGAAAAAGGGAAAGAAAAGAACCTGCCCACACCGTTTGAGAGACAGGGGAATGCTCCCTCCAAGCTGTGGAGCCTTCTGAGCAAAAATTCTACTTTTTAAGCGACTGGCATTAAAGTTGTGAGCAAGCGATTTGGCTGCTGCATACATTAGTTTGCTCTGGAGCCCTCCTTCCTGGGCTAAGACAAGAATGGGTGAGCTGGAGGCTACAAAACGGCAGGGCTCTTTTTGTAGAAAAAGCCCAGCAGGAACTCATTAGCATAATTGGCCACACCCAACAGCAGAAACTCATTCGCATATTAGGCCACACCCCTGACAGCACAGCTCATTAGCATATGAGGCCACACTCCTGTGTTACCAAGAAGTGTGCTCATCCAGCCACACCCACCTTTTGCTTCTTAATCTGTTTACCTTGTTTGTTGTCCAAACCCAGGGCTTTTTTTGGAGCAGGAACTCCTTTGCATGTTAGGCCACACACCCCTAATGTAGCCAATCCTAATGAGTTTCTGTTGTTGGGTGTGGCCTATTATGCTAATGAGCTCCTGCTGGGCGTGGCCAACTCAGGAGCCAGCCGGAACTCCTTTCCTGTGCGTTCCTGCCCAAAAATAGCCCTGCCGATAACCCTCTCAAGCGCTGTTATCCCCGCACGGGAGGAGGAGAGCCACTGGGCCAAAACCCTCATTTAGTGGCCGAGGCCCATCCTAACACCCAGCCTCTTGCTTAGGCGCTCCACCACCTCCTGCAACAGGTTCTGGGGCTCAGCTCCGTTCCTGTGCGTTCCTGCCCAAAAATAGCCCTGCAAAACGGTATGCTAGCTCACACGAACTCGGCTTAGAGGGAACAGTGGGGACAACCACCCCAAAAGCTAGATACTCTGCACGACCAAGGCTGGTTTGAGTTGCCCAGGAAATCAAGGAATCACAAAGCGGACTTTGCAACGCTGTCAAGCAACACCTGGCAACGGAGGTGCCGGCAGCAGTTGCCCGAGATCTCCAGTGTAAAAGAGAAAAGACTCCAAAACCTATGAGGCAGCGCTCTAGCTGGAGAATAGCAGTCGAGCATTCCATCCCTCTTTCCCATGGCCGTTTCTCTTCACTTTTTCCTCCACGTGGAGAAGAGCACGAGCAGTCAACGGGAACCAGTGTGGTGTAGCAGATAGTGGCGGGCTAGGATCCCGGGCAAGCTGGGTTCGAATCCACACTTTGCCAGGGAAGCTCACTAGGTGACCTTGGGCAAACTCTCCGCCTGGCCGAACTCACAGGGCTGTTGTTGTTGCGGGAGAATGGGGGAGGAGAGAACACTGTCCTAAGCCACTTTGAGCCCCAACTTTAGGGAGAAAGTAAAAGGTTAAGGTTTCCCTCACTCAAAAGCCAGTCGAATCTGACTCTAGGGGTACGGTGCTCATCTCCGTTTCCAAGCCGAAGAGCCAGCGCTGTCCAAAGACGTTTCCGTGGTCATGTGGCCGGGCACGACTAGATGCCGAGGTGCACGGAACGCCATTACCTTCCCACCGCAGCGGTACCTATTTATGTACTTGCGATTTCGTGCTTTTGGACTGCTAGGTTGGCAGGAAAAGAGGGATCTAAATAAGCACAACACATATTCCCTTGCATCGAATAAGGGAGTCTAGTTTAGAAACTGTTTCTGTCCCAGGGCTAGCAAATTCCCAGGGGATGTCCAGGCATCTTTAGCCACAAGCAGTAGGCATAGCCTGACGGTGGAATAAAACAGGACTCCGGGGACACCTTAAAGGCTAATGAAATTTATGCCCAACATAAACTCTCATGAGTCAGAAGAACCCACTTCATCAGATGTCATGGAAATCCATCAGGCTCATTTATATACACCAAAATAAAGGAATTGCTGCAACTAGTTCACAAATTTACAGAATAATGACAAAAATATATGGACATTTTCATGATGTTTAAATCCCAAATTTCTTCTTTTAACCAACAGGTCAACGTTGTCCGTTGAAAAGGAACTAGTGGTTAACACGAGAGCTATTTGTAGCCATTCTGAATTTGAGATTCCTTATATTGGATTGTTTGAAAAACAGCAAAACAGAATTTTGATAAAGACCTCGAAACGAACTTTGGAAACTCGAGATGTTCGTCATCATCTGACCTGTTGATTAAAAGAAGAAATTTGGGATTTAAACATCATGAAAATGTCCATATATTTTTGTCATTATTCTGTAAATTTGTGAACTAGTTGCAGCAATTCCTTTATTTTGGTGCTTTCAGATTGCTGTGCCCTTGGTTGCATTGATCATTTATATACACAACAGAAAGGGAGAGAGCTTGCTAAGACAGACAGACAGCCATTGTGGTGCAGTGGCTACGGTGCCAGATGAAGATCTAGGGAGACTCAAGTTCGAATCCCGACTCTGCTATGGAAGCTTTCTGAGGGAACGTGGACCAGTGGCATTCGCACAGCCTGACCCACCTCCCAGGGTTGTTGTGAGAATAAAATGGAGGACAGGAGAACAACATAAATGAAAACAAGACCTATTCTGAAAGGTAATCAGTTCACTCAAAAGGGATGCGAGACACTCCCAGCTGTTGAATAAAATCAGATTATGGTGACATCTTAAAAGACTAACAAAATTTATTCCGGCATAAGCGTTCCCAATTCAAAGCTCACTTCATTAGATGTATGACATGCAATTTTTTTGTGAGGGAGGCAAAATGCAAAACGTAGCCACCGCAGGAAGAAACGTGATAATCAGATACAACAGGAAATGACACATGTTTAGCTGAAGCAATTAGCATCTGTAAGGGATGTGATACGATATGCAAAATATTTAACACCACTAGTGAGTTAGGAACCACAAGTTCCTATTTCAGTTCCTGAGGAAGGTGGTGTTTTGAACTGGTTAATGAATTCTCATTCATCCATTTCACACTGGACTCTCCCATTGAAGTTCCTTTGTTAGAGAACTACGGCTTCCAAATCAGCAACAGAATGCCCCCAGACGATTAAAATGTTTCCCCAGTGGATTCTGGCTACTGTAATTTTTTAACATCAGATTTCTGTACACACAGGATTTCTACATAGAACGCTTTTATTGCTGGCCCCAACTGGAAGTAACCAGGGAGATTTCTTCAAAGCACGGAGCGAGGCTTGGCTGAACCAGGACTGTGTGGTGCCTGTCAGTGTTTAAGTTGAGTTAGTGTGAGATAGCTCACAGTTTTTTAGAGCTCACACAATTTTTGTCTTAGCTCAGGAAGGATGGCTCCAGAGCAAACTAATTTCTGCAGCAGCCAAATCGCTGGCTCACAACTTTAATGCCAGTCGCTCACAAAGTAGAATTTTTGCTCACAAGACTCCACAGCTTAGAAGAAGAAGAAGAGATTGGATTTATACCCCGCCCTTCACTACCCAAAGGGGTCAGAGCGGCTTCCAAACTCCTTTCCCTTCCCCTCCCCACAACAGACACCCTGTGAGGTAGGTGAGACTGAGAGAACTCTTAACAAAAACTGCTCTTTTTTCGAGAACAGCTGTGCCAGTTATGACTTGCCCAAGGTCATCCAGCCAGGTGCAAGTGGAGGAGTGGGGAATCAAACCCAGTTCTCCCAGATTAGAGTCCGCGCACTTAACCACTACACCAAACTGGCTCTTAGTGGGAGAATTGGTGCCTGTGCTTTTGGAATCTGGAGACCTGGGCCCAAACACCTGCCACACCAGCCCCAGTGAACTTACATACAGGTAGCAGTGTTCCCTCTAAGCTGAGTTAGTGTGAGCTAGCTCACAGGTTTTTAGCCTCCGGCTCACAGATTTTCATCTCAGCTCAGGAAGGACAGCTCCAGAGCAAACTAATTGATGCCGTAGCCAAATCGCTCGCTCACAACTTTAGTGCCGGTAGCTCACAAAGTAGATTTTTTTTCTCACAAGACTCCACAGCTTAGAGGGAGCATTGAGTCCGGTAGATGTGCGTATTTTCTATATTTGCAAAAGTGACTCTCTTGCGGGGGGGGGGGGTTTGCGGTGGAGCAATCCCCTTTTGAAAACTGCTTAAGAGCTTTGCATCCCCGTGTATACAAATGAAATGCTGGGGTAAGGGCCTCTCCTGCTTCACCTATCATGGCTAAGCTGCTTTGGAAAGCTTTAAAGAGATCCTTGAGAGCGCTAAGACAATTAAAAGGGGAAGAATGAAACAGCAGGACTGCCGTGCAAGAGGACTTTCCCGGAGAAGCCGCGGCACAAGGCCTGGAGGCCTTCGCCTCCTTCCCTCTCTGGGGCTCTCTGCGGACGGAGGCCGCCAGCAAAGGAACTGAACTTTCTCCACGGAAGTCTTTAAACGACACAGAGAATTCCAAAGTCCTGGAGCAGTCAGCGTCCCGGGTTGCCAAGGACAGACGTCCCATCTGTCAAGGAAACCCAAGAAGCTACCACTGGTCCACGGCCCCAGGGCGTGTTGTCTAACCGGCAGTGTTCCCTCTAAGCTGAGTTAGTGTGAGCTAGCTCGTGGTTTTTTAGCCTCCAGCTCACACATTTCTGCCTTCGCTCAGGAAGGAGGGCTCCAGAGCAAGCTAACTGATGCAGTAGCCAAATGGCTCGCTCACGACTTTAATGCCAGGAGCTCACAAAGTAGGATTTTTGCTCACAAGACTCCACCGCTTAGGGGGAACATTGCTAACCGGGACTCAGCTCGACCGGGAAAAGTTACCCCGGCTGCCAGTTGGTTTCCAGGTTCCATTCAGGATCCGACCGTCCAAGCAAAACGGCCTGGGTCTGGCGCATCCTTGTTGCGGCCTCCCTTTGAGGCATCCGGTTGCTACCCTGCTGAAGCAGGAGCAGCCAGTGTGATGCAGCGACAAAAAAGGCTAATATGATCTCAGGGTGTTATCAACCGAGACATAAGATCCAAATGGCAGGGTGTCATAGTCCCACTGTACAGTGCATAGGTCAGGCCGCACCTGGAGTACCAATCTCGTTCTGGAGGCCTCACTTCCAAAAGGATGTGGACAGAATGGAGCGGGCACAGAGGAGAGCAAGGAGGATGATTGGGAGCCTGGAGACTGAGCCCTACGAGGAAAGGCTGAGAGACTTGGGAATGTTCAGTCCGGAGAAGAGGAGGTTGAGGGGGGACAGGATGGCTCTCTTGAAGTATCTGAAGGGCTGTCCCTTAGAGGAGGGCAGGGAGCTGTTCCCGTTGGCAGCAGAGGAGAGGACTCGCAAGAACGGGTTTCAATTAAGGGCTGGAAGGTGCCGGCTGGATATCAAGAAACACTTTTTTACAGTCAGAGTTGTGCAACCGTGGAATCGGCTGCCTAGGGAGGTGAGTTAGTGTGAGCTAGCTCACGGTTTTTTAGCCTCCGGCTCACACATTTTTGTCTGTGCTCGGGAAGGATGGCTCCAGAACAAACTAACTTCTGCGGTAGCCAGATTGCCCGCTCACAACTTTAATGCCAGTGGCTCACAAAGTAGAATTTTTGCTCACACGACTCCACAGCTTAGAGGGAGCGCCCCCTCCCTGGCAGTCTTTTTTATTTATTTAAATTTTTTTATTATATATTCAGAATATTAACAAATGCAACAATTTCTGTAATAAACATAGGTAATTTGTAACTAAATGCTTTTTTGAGCACAGTTGCATTAAGCATATTGGAGATAAGTTGAAACATTGTACATTAAAAAACATTATTACAAGCATATAGCTTGAGAATACTATACAATCAAGAGTAACTGTTACAAGAGATTCTTTGTTAATGTTCTACTTAAAACGTTTTAAATGACCTTGCTACATGAAAACCCTGATCCAGTTGTGACTGAGCAATGTTTTATGATATGGGTTTTCAGAACCATCTCAAGTCGTCTTTCCAAGATGGAGGTATGTATTCTTCCTCCGACAGATAAGACAGATAAGGCAGTCTTGAAGCAGCGGCCGGACCAACACTTATCAGGGATGCTGCCGGCCCGATCCTGCACTGAGCAGGGGGGGTGGACTAGATGGCCTGTGTGACCCCTTCCCGCTCTGTGTGATTCTATGATTCTATCCGAAGAACATCCTCTCCCCATACAAACTGTGCCAGGATGGACTGTTAGCAACTGTACTAAGAGAGCGGTTAAAAACAGGAGTCCGACGGCAACCTTAAAAACCGAACAGAACTTATCCCGGGACAAGATTTCCTGAGTCAGAGCTCTGTTTTATCCGATGCATAGACAACAAGCAATTATTGTTGGGGAGGCAAATGGTGATACCTGTTACAGGAGGAAGAGAGATCAGCAGATATGAAAGGCAGCTGAAGTGATTAACATCTGGAAGGGGTGGGACCCACTAGGTATTAGCATCAATAACTGGGTTAGGACTTCTAGGTTCCTATTACGCCCCGGAGAGGTCTGGGATTTGTTAACGAATTCAAAGGTGACAATTGATTTTGTGTTGGACTCATTTCCCCCAGCGTGAAATTGCTGAATTGGGATTTGTTAACAAATGCAAGACAACATACCTCCCCACCCAGGCCTTAATAGGAACCTGGGATTCCTGACTCAATACAGATGCTGATATCTTGCATTTCCCATCCCTGGCAGATGTTAATTACACCAGCTACACTTCTATAGCTTCCTGTTGTATCTGCTGACGACAGTTCATTCTGCATTAACTTTCATACTTTGCCTACCTAAGAACAGCTGAGTGTCTCACATCAATTCCCAGCAAACTAACTGCACTTTGGATTAAATTTTATCTTGCACTGGCCTGTTTTTGTACCACCACCACCCCCGCCTTCCAGGCCTATCTTTGTACCACCACATACCACCTTCTGATGGGCTTACACTCCAATGCATCTGATGAAGTGACCTCCAGCTTATGGAAGTTTGTGCTGGAAGAAATTTTAAGTCCTTAAAAAACCACAGTAATTCTGTTTTATTCTGCTGCCACAGACTAACAGAACTAAGCATCTGGAATTATAGTGAGGAAACTCAATCCTTCTTCGAGCCCAGGGAGAGACAGTCAGGAATTTCAGACAGGCAATATATTCCGGAAGAGGAACGGTTCCCACACGGTTTCTGGTCTGTCATTTCAGACAGAACCGTTTGAGAACCGGTTCCCTTCCGGAATATATTTGTCATTTCATACACAATCGCTTCTGTCCCATTTAGGAAATGTGGCTGAAGAGTTTTACCTGTCAACCGCTTCGAAGTACTCCTCAGTTTCCTCTCCCGGTTCCGATGGGCTTTTTCCCGCCGTTTTTCGCCCGTGCGGGCGATCTCCGTCTTTTTTTTTTACGGTTGCATTATAGCGCTATAACGCTATAACGGAATAGCATTATATCAATCCCATTGGAATGCATGGAGTGTTTTGTTATACTGCTATAGCGCTCTAAGTGGAGATCGCCCACATGGCTGAAAAACAGCGGGGGGAAAGTGGGAAAAAGTGGTGCAGTCTGAAATGGCAAACCACTTCAGATCTAGCTCTTTACCAGAAGGGGAAAGCCATGTGTGAAATGGCAGCCCTATACCGGTTCACTTCAAAACGGATCATTACCGGCTTGAAACCGGGTGAAACTGGGTAATGTGAAATTCCCCAGTGTTAAATCTCCGAATGAATCCCAAATCCAGCACTTTGACATTGGAATCTCCCTTTGAAGCTCTTCTATAGGAGAACACTAACTTTCAGACCAGCAACCAAATGCACTAGAGGATTCAAATGTTCCCCCAAGCCTTTCTGGTTTTAAATGTCAGATTTGGGTTCATTTATTCTTGTGTAAAAGGTCTGACCGATCTGTTGTGTTGTTTGCGGTATATGCTTTGGCTGGAGACGTGTGTTTTTAAGCCAGGATTGTATCGACTTGAGTCTGCACTTGCTGTGCAATTTATTTTAAAACTGTTTCCATCCCATGTATGTGCCACCAGCAGAATGTTGCTACTAAGTAATGTGAACTCAAAACACAACATGGAGATAGTTCATTCACACACTCACACACAACTGTTGAGAAAGAGCAAGGGAGGGAGGCTGTGAGAGATGCAGAGGCCTGGAACTGAGCAACCACACAGGACCAGGGCAAAACCGGCTAAGGCCCAGTTCACACACCCAAGGCTAGATTACTGCAATGAGCTCTACCTGGGGCGGCCCTTGAAGGGAACGCCAAACACCACATGCTGTCTGTGGGTGAAGATATGGCATTAGCCACATGTTATGCTGGTCTTAAAAGAATAAATACTGCCTGCCTGCTCCATTCCAGGCTCAAATTAAGGTGCTGGTTTTAGCTATTAAAGCCCTATATGCCCCTCTAGGGCCAGGGACCCATGTACTCATAGGGCCACCTCTCCATATACAAGTCCATCCGTGCCAAGTTATGATCATCTGCACAATTCCCCCTTCTGGGTCCCTCCCACGGAAAGGTGGAGCCTGCAACATCCAGTTCCAAGCTTATTTCGGTCCTTGCGCCTGCATTCTGGAAAGGGCTTCTGACAGATATGCACACAGCGTCTCCTCTCCGCGTTTTTTAAGCAACTGCGTCTTATTTCAGAGAGCTTCTAATGGGGCCCAGAGGCCTGTGGGGTACCAGCCAACGGCACTCTTGCTGATTTTTAGTCTCTCAGCTTTTCTGTTGGGGGAAATCTATATTGGATTGTTGCGTGTGGGGATAGCGTGTGTGATTTACGGTTTTCTTCTTCTTCTTCATTAACATGTTTTTTTTCCCCAGACAAGTAGCAACAAAACCAACCAAATTATATTAATTCGTAGAAGGCAAATGGAAGGAGGTTCCATCTTGCAGTTCCACAAAGCAGGAAACAACCAATATCCAGCAATCATTAAACGTATCTAAACTACAGGAATTTTTTCTCTCAAATCTCTTGGCAGTGTGTTACGCCGTCAGCAGCACGATGTGCCAAAAGGGATTCGACTCGCTGCCTCTAGGTGGGGATTCCATCTTCTTCCAACTCGCCGTTATTACCATTTCGGTACCCATAAGTAGACCCAGAATCAATTCCGTATTGGGGGGGAGGGGTTATATACCCTTTGAGATAACTCAACAAAATAACTTCGGGTTCCAAAGGAATATTCTTCGTCTCCCCTCCCATGCATCTCATTCATGCACTCAGTGTTCCCTCTAAGCTGAGTTAGTGTGAGCTAGCTCACAGTTCTTTAGTCTCTGGCTCGCACATTTTTGTCTTAGCTCAGAAAGGATGGCTCCAGAGCAGTGTTAGTGTGAGCTGAGTTAGTGTGAGCTGGCTCAGTTTTTTAGCCTCTGACTCACGCATTTTTGCCTTAGCTCAGGAAGGATAGCTCCAGAGCAAACTAATTTATGCCGTAGCCAAATCGCTCGCTCAAAACTTTAATGCCAGTAGCTCACAAAGTAGAATTTTTGCTCACAAGACTCCACAGCATAGAGGGAGCACTGGCGCCGCTGATAAAGGAAGCATTGCTTCAGAGCAAACTAATTTCTGCAGTAGCCAAATTGCTCGCTCACAACAAGTGTTCCCTGTTTGCTGAGTTAGTGTGAGCTAGCTCACAGTTTTTTAGCCTCCCGCTCACACATTTTTTGTCTTAGCTCAGGAAGGGATGGCTCCAGGGCAAACTAATCTATGCAGTAGCCAAACTGCTCGCTCACAACCTTAATGCCAGGAGCTCCCAAAGTAGAATTTTTGCTCACAGGACTCCACAGCATAGAGGGAGCACTGGCGCCGCTGATATCTTTTTTAAAAAACCCTGAATTTGTCCCAAAAATATACAGCTAATCGGGTGTTTTTTTTTGTTTAAATCTATCACATCTCCAACAATTAATGTTGATTATGTCCATACATAATAGCCAAGGAGTTGAATACCACTGGAATAAGCTTTTAAGATGAATTTGCTGCACCTGAAAACATGAGGTATGGATTCAGTTCTACCTGGTTTGGAGACCAACTCAAGTTAGCACTGAGCGCAAAGGGGAATGCAGAAATATTTTGAGTAAATAACTAGAACTCCCGGAAGGCCCAAGCCTCTCTTTAAAAGGTTCCCTCCCCTCCCCAATCAGGCTGTTTCAGTTGTTTAAATAAAACCTAGGCCTCTCACCTTTCTGCCCAGCTGAGGCCCTTGAAGTGGAGAGCTGTCGAAAAGACATTAAAACCAACTTTTAAAAAGAATACTTATATGTGAAACAAGAGGAGGAGGAGATTGGATTTATACCCCCCCCTTCACTACCCACAGGAGTCTCAGAGCGGCTTACAAACTCCTTTCCCTTCCCCTCCCCACAACAGACAACCTGTGAGGTCGGTGGGGCTGAGAGAGCTCTGACAGAAACTGCTCTTTATTTCAAAGACAGCACTGAGAGAACTTATGGCTTGCCCAAGGTCATCCAGCAGCTGCAAGTGGAGGCGTGGGGAAATCAAACCCGGTTCTCCCAGATTAGAGTCTGCGCACTTAACCACTACACCAAACCGGAAAGGAAACCCCCAGACAAAGAAGGTCTTCACCCACTGGTGGAAGAGGGGGACAGAGATCTCCCTGAGAAGGGAATTCACAAGTTTGGAGCCACAACCGATAAGGCCCTTTGCCACACCTTGGCCAGCACTGCAATACCCTCCTTGAGACAGGGAAATCAGAATGGTGCCCAACGATCCAAAAACCAGCAATTAGGGGAAGAGCCCTGAAACCTGTACAGAGTGCCTTTTCACAACACAACCAGCCTCTCCGCCTTAGGATCCACAGGGAAGGGGGGGCTCCTGGCGACAGACGCTTCCAAGATCAGCTTTGCTCAAGTTTGATGGTTCCCAGCGTTTTTCAGCAGGTAACCTACAAGTTCAAATTTACTTGGTATGATGACCCACTTTTTAAAAAGCCAGAGCGTGCACAAATCGAGAAAACTCCGAAAGCCCGGGACCTACTTTCATAGGCTTTGTGACCCACTTTTGGGGCTGGGCCTCTCCGGCTGGGATATGCCGCTCTGGCACAGTTCTTTCCCGAAAGGCTTAAGGAAGAGCCCTTCCAGAAAGAGCACCCGACAAACGACGGTTCCAGTGGTTTTCTTGCAACTGTTAACTGTTCGCCAAAGGGGTCTACTCCCGAGTCACTGGAACACCGAGTTGTGAAACAGAAATGGGGTCTGTGCGCTGCATCTACGTCAACCGCTGCATTTAAAAGATGCAACATCGAAGCTGGAATTATAACATAGACCTCGCCTGTGGCTGCACACAGCAGGATCCTGCAAACTGGAAATGCTCCTATTTGAATAATTTCCCCTCAAACTGCTGCTCAGGGAGGCATACTCCCCCAACCCCACCTGCCCTGAGTTAAAATTGGAGCCCCACATCTCTCCAAATGCTTTATTTAGGATGCAGAAAAAGCAAGCATCCTCCAACCACCCAAGCAAAATGGTTTCTTCAGAGCACGTTTCTACTGGAAGAGGAGCCTAGAGCAGTGACTGATACAGAGGCATAACGGGCAACCTCCGCTAAAGCAAAGACCATTCCACCACATCTTCACAGCAGGGCCAAGAGAAGATGGCTACAGAGTCCTGGGTTGCTTTGCTAAAATGCTGCGGGAACAGTTCCTTGCTTTTGACAGATTTATCTGGTGTGGTGGGGGAAGGCGGGGAAGGAATTCAGCACCAGAGAATATGATTTTGCAAGATTTCCAATGCTTCACCCAAAAAGTTAAAGTACTCAGCAAAAAAAAACTGTTTAGAAAATGGGAGAAAAAGGCATGCTGATCAATACTTGTCAAGTATTTATACCAAACCCTTTGCATTATAGAGAATCACACTGCTGTAACACCTCCAGTCCTCAAACAAATCACAGCTTTAGAGGGAATCAATAAAATCCTGAAATCCACAATCGTCAGCCCAAAGACCACTGGCCCAAAAGCAAATCAACTCCCCCCTTCTTTCTTCTGGTGGGTCACTTCCAGAACTCAGGAAAGAATAGGTACAAGTGCACCTGAGCACGTACAAAGAGTAATTTCTTTCACCACGAATACACTCGTCCCCAGACATCCAGTGTGGTACTGAGACTAGACTATGACTAGCAAGAGTCAGGCTCAAATTCTGCTCTTACTCTAAGACAGCTAGGTAACCAGGGATCTTCTCTCAGCCTAACCTATCTCTCAGAGGTGTTGGCAGGTTAAGATGAGGTGGGGGAGAATTACAAACATCACCCCTGACTGCTCTCTGTGCCAGAAAGGTGGGATAAAAACAAAATGAATAAAAACAAGGGATGGGGGAAGAGGTTCCAGAGCAGAGGGTGGGGTTTGCAGACAGATTTTAGCTCCAGTAAAGAGCACACAAAGCGGCCTTCTACTGAATCAGACCCTTGGGCCATCGGGGTCAGTATTGTCTACTCAGACTGGCAGCAGCTCTCCAGACAAATGCCTTTCCCATCACCTCCTGCCTGGCCCTTTTTAACTGGTGATACCGGGGATTGAACCTGGGACCTTCTGCACGACAAGCAGAGGCTCCGCCACTGAGCCACAGCCCCTCTTTACAGCTCTCCAGGGTCTCAGGCGGAGGTCTTTCCCATCACCTCCTGCCTGGTCCTTTTTAACTGGAGATGCTGCTGGGGACAGAACCTGGGACCTTCTGCCTGCCAAGCAGAGGCTCCACCACTGAGCCACGGCCCCTCTTGAGAGCTCTCCAGGGTCTCAGGCCAAGGTCTTTCCCATCACCTCCTGCCTGGCCCTTTTTAACTGGAGATGCCGGGGATTGAACCTGGGACCTTCTGCCTGCCAAGCAGAGGCTCTTCTCCACTGAGCCACAGCCCCTCTTGACAGCTCTCCAGGGTCTCAGGTGGAGATCTTTCCCATAATCTCCTGCCTGGCTCTTTTTAACTGGAGATGCCGGGGATTGAACCTGGGACTTTCTGCACTCCAAGCAGAGGCTCCACCACTGAGCCACGGCCCCTCTTGACAGCTCTCCAGGGTCTCAGGTGGATATCTTTCCCATAATCTCCTGCCTGGCTCTTTTTAACTGGAGATGCCGGGGATTGAACCTGGGACTTTCTGCACTCCAAGCAGAGGCTCCACCACTGAGCCACGGCCCCTCTTGACAGCTCTCCAGGGTCTCAGGCGGAGGTCTTTCCCATCACCTCCTGCCTGGCTCTTTTTAACTGGAGATACCAGGGATTGAACCTGGGACCTTCTGCACACCAAGCAGAGGCTCTTCTCCACTGAGCCACAGCCTCTGATCTCATCAGATATTGGAAGCTAAGCAGGGTTAATACTTGGAGGGGAGACCGCTGAGGAAGTTGAGGGTTGATGCTCAGAGACAGGCAATGGGAAACCCACCTCTGAACGTCTCTTGCCTTGACGTGGATGGCCCAGGCTAGCTTGACCTCATCAGATCTCAGAAGCTTAGCGGGTTCAGCCCTTGTTGGGAGACCACCGAGGAAGTGCAGGTTGGGTACACAAAAGCAGGCAATGGCAAGCCACCTGTCTGTCTCTCATCCCAACCAGGTCCGATCTCGTCAGATCTCGGAAGCTAAGCAGGGTTGGCCCTGGTTAGTACTTGGATAGGAGACCACCGAGGAAGCCCAGGGTTGCTACGCAGAGGCAGGCACTGCCAACACGCCGCTGAACATCTTGACTGCAACTCCACGACACTTTCCACGACCGCTACAGACAAATGCCCCGTTCCGGGATCTTCTTACCGAACACAAGGAACGTGACCCTCCGCTCCAAGCCGAGCAGAGCTCCCCAAACCTCAGGTTGCCTAAGCACTGAAGAAGCCTCCAAAACACCAAAGAGTGTGTTTGGCAGGGGTTGCCTTTATGAGGCAAAAGGACACACCATTTGGTCTGACGCAGGGGGTCACAAAAAGTTGCTTCGCTGTCCCGAAGACTCAACTTTCCAGCTTGACAGCGCCTTGAGGAGGGGGGTAACTCTCAGCAGGCAGAGTGCCAAGGGAAACATTCATTGCTGGGGTGGGGGGCAGATACTTGTGCATCCCTAGGTGGGCACCACAGACATGGAATCCTCTCTCCTCCTTTGCACAACCGAGGGGGCAATCGCTGCCCATTTCGCCACCCCTGATATTTTTTCCCCGGTACAAACACATGGCAAATTATTTCACATGTTTCAAGCAGCCACCTCCGGCTTGTCCCTGAACAGGGACTCCACAGGAAGCGTCGGGCAACCTCCACCCGCCAATAAACATGCCCAAAGGGCACACAAACACAGGCTGCATTCACAGGCTATACATTTTGAAACCTCGAGTGCCCACTGCAGCCCCAAAGCCAGCTCCGATCCATCCCCCACAACAGCTTAAAGGGCCTGAATGTGAAATTCTGCCTTGGATTCAAATATGGAGGCAAAGTCGTGGCCAAGCTGTTTCTGGAAACTCTACTCGAGAGGAGCCCTTGACAGGATTAGCTCCGGTTCGGAGACTGCAGCTGCATGGGGAAGGGGGGACCAGATCCAAGGCTGCCTCGCTTGTGATCACACACAGGCCTCCTCTGAGGTGGGAATCTCTTGTCCGGAGGCCAAGGGAGCTGTAGGCGCTGGGCACTTCTATGAAGTCCTGGCACCCAGAGCGACCGCTGCCGCAAATGCAGACGGGCAAATCCCCACCAGCCTCAAAACAGACAAGCCGCCCCCCCAAAACGGACTCTTAGCCACGAAACACACAAGCCACCCCAAACGGACTCTCGGTCCCCAAGATTGGCAAAGCGGGGGCACAACCGCGCTCATTCCAAACCGGCTGGCGTGTCACCTCGATCCACCAGGGCACGAGAGAAGGGGAGAGGCGGGCCACGCTGGCCTGGCTGCAAAAGGAACATATTTAGGGGTGCCCACGAGGCAGAGCGTGCGTCCCAGGAGGGCACTCGGGGGTGCCCTGGCACCCCCCCCCAGCTCCCTCAGAGAGACCAGGGAAGAGCCGAAGCGCCAGGCCAGCTACTCCAAACCAGGGGAATTGACAGGGGGATATTTCATGTGGGGGGAGGGGGCAACTAAGCCTCTGCAAGCCCTTCCTCTCTTGGCATGGACTCCCCTGGGTCTTTCCTGTGGGGGGGGGCTGTGCCGGTCCCATCCCCCCAGCCTCCTGCAGCAGCAGTCTCAACCGCTTGCCAGAGCTAGAGACACAGGGCCAGCCTCCAGAA